>NC_086123.1:35590000-35782500 GCF_963921235.1 Mobula hypostoma | reverse complement strand
CCCACATCCAGGACGTTAATAAAAATCATGAAAAGTAGAGGTCCCAGAACAGATCCTTGTGGGACACCACTAGTCACAATCCTCCAATCTGAATGTACTCCCTCCACCACCACCCTCTGCCTTCTGCAGGCAAGCCAATTCTGAATCCACCTGGACAAACTTCCCTGGATCCCATGCCTTCAGACTTTCTGAATAAGCCTACCGTGTGGAACCTTGTCAAATGCCTTACTAAAATCCGTATAGATCACATCCACTACACTACCCTCATCTATATGCCTGGTCACCTCCTCAAAGCACCCTATCAGGCTTGTTAGACACGATCTGCCCTTCACAAAGCCATGCTGACTGTCCCTGATCAGACAATGATTCTCTAAATGCCCAGAGATCCCATCTCTAAGAATCTTTTCCAACAGCTTTCCCACCACAGACGTAAGGCTCACTAGTCTATAATTATCCGGACTATCCCTACTACCTTTTTTGAACAAGGGGACAACATTCACCTCCCTCCAGTCCTCTGGTATGATTCCCGTGGGCAACGAGGACATAAAGATCCTAGCCAGAGGCTCAGCAATCTCTTCTCTCGCCTCGTGGAGCTGCCTGGGGAATATTCCGTCAGGCCCCGGGCACTTATCCATCCTAATGTATTTTAACAACTCCAACACCTCCTCTCCCTTAATATCAACATGCTCCAGAACATCAACCTCACTCATATTGTCCTCACAATACTCCAAGTGCAGTCCGACTAATGTGTTATAAAGCCGCAGTATCATGTCTGTAACACCCTGGGAAAGGTTTCACTGCTAATGTGATGGTCTTTCTGTAGAGCGGTGTTTGGGTTATGGTTAGAGATAACGGGGGCTTTGGAGTGTGAGCTGTCCAATGAGGGGAGTGCGTTTTCGTGCCGTGTGCCATGTGCCTGACACCGGGGTGATCTGAGTCTTTTGTTCGGCGGGAGATGAGGAAAGAAAATGCCAGAGCGGAGTCATGACCCGATGAAGAGCGGGAGATCGAAGGAGGATCGGCGAAGGGGAAGCTGTGAGCTCCAACTTGTGCACATTGGACTGTTTCATTAAAATGGGCCCTTTTCTTTTTGTTTTTCTTTACTAACCCTTCAGTCAAATTAAGAATAATAAAGCTAAATTGTTTAATTACATATGGTGCACTGTCGGATATTTTGTGGTACTGATTTGTAGCAGGGTAACAAACCACGCAGCATCCACACTCTTACACCTCGATCTCACACGTTTGCTGGGGCCAGAGACTGTCTTCCCTAGACTCACACCGCCGACAGGACCCGAGGGTTTCTCATCCTTGCTTTTACATTCTAGTCCTCTCAAAATGAATGTTAACGTTGCATTTGCCTTCCTCACCACCGACTCAACTTGAAAGTTAACTGTTTAGGAATTCTCCCAAGTCCCTCTACAGATCCAATTCCTGAATTCACTGTCCATTTAGGAAATTGTCTACACCTATATTTCGTTTACCGAAGTGCATGCCCATACACTGCCCTGCATTGTATTCCATCTACAACCTCTTTGCCCATTTTCCTAATCTATCTGAGTCCTACTGAAGACTACTCGCCCCTCCACCTATCCTGGTATCATCCACAAACTTGGTCACAAAGCCGTCAACTCTGTCATCCATACCATCAACATTTAGCATGGGAAGTAGCAGTTCCGGGATCTGATAGTTCTGATTTTAAAACTATCTCATCCACATTTAAACCTCAGCTGGAACTCCTATTCCTAATAACCAGCTCACAGAAAATGAGTCTGTGGTTGTTGACAAGAAAGGATCAGCTGAGATGTGAAAGCTGTCCCCATGGCCTGATAGACCACTCTTTTAATAACTTATAGCCGAGTGGAGCGGGCCTTCTCTAAGAATATGTTTTTGCCACCGGGGATCTGATATTTTCTCACTCATTCTCACTTGGTCTCCCTCTCAGACAGTCACACCATGTGTCCCTGCAAAGGACAAGGCTTTTAATAATCAACAGTGACATTACAATTCACACATTTTCACTGGGCTCACACTTACTGCTCTTGGCTCAACCTCCCCTGGGCCCAGGTTTGTGTCAGTGGGTATGGAAAGGTTGAATGAACAGCAAACTCAGAAACGTTTCAGTCCAGTAAATCCAAGGTTGCAGTCGTTTCCGCCTTTTATCCAGCTTCCACTGAAGCTGTCACTCTGTGCAATATTCTGATTTAGAATCATTGAATTATTAAGACAAAGAGGGAGGCTGTTTGGCCTATCAAATCTATACTAGCTCTCATTGTGTAAGTCCCATTTTCCTTCTGTTTTCCCAAGGCCCTGAAAATCAAATCTCAGACAGCCCATCTAATTTGCTTTAGAAAGTCTGAATCGATTTTCATTCTACCAACCTTCAAGGCTGTTCCCTGCCAAAAATATTCTCTTCAGATCCCCCTAGTCTTTAGCTGCAGGCTTGATCCCAGATCCTCAATGAAAACACTAATGGCAGCGAATTCTTTCTTTTCATCTTCTAAAAGTGATGTCGGAGCCGTGTATCTGTTTATTGTCTGTCTGTATTGTACTTGTGTTGTGCACCCTCTCTCTGGGTTAAGGCAATTTGTCACGTGGGTTTGGATGGTAGCAGAAATAAATGAACATAGTCACCTGTTCACCTGCATGGTGGCACAGAGAGGGCCCAAGCAGGGAGCACATATTGTTTGTTGACTGTTCATCTTTGTTTCAATTTGATCCAATTACGCTCATCTTGCTTGTCTTTATTTTACATGAATTATGGAAGAGTCAATTGATTTTATTGTTGGTTTGTGATAAAGGATTAAACGTACTTTGTTGACTTGGAATTGAGTTAGCTGGAAGTACGTCAAACTCCCTCATTTAGCCTCCCAGTGACTTTTAGTTTGATTTCAAGTAGTCGTTACAAATGAATCATGATCTTGTCCACTTCCACCAAATTCCCTCTCGACTTTCTACGTTCCAAAGAGAACCCCGTTTTCTCACACATATCTTTGTCATTGAATTGCCTCGCTCCAGGCACCTCTCTGAAGCCAGAACAAGCACCCATTCTTTGGCCTGAAGATCGAGCATGATCAATGCACAGTATCTACACCTGTAAAGTCTAGAAAGCTTTGGGACAGCACAGGGTAGTGTAGTGGTTAGCTATTACTGTGCCCGCAATCCGGGTTCCACTTCCGTCACCGTAAGGAGTTTGCGTGCTCTCTCCTTGTCTGCACGGGTTCCAGCTTCCACCCACATAGGCTAATTAGTCACACGGGTGTAACTGGATGGCATAGGCTGTAAATAAATAACTATAAGCCAGCCAGTTAGAACAAATCTGAAACAAAAGCCTCAACAAAGAATAGAACAAACCTGAAAACACCAATTAAAAAATTAAAATTAAAATTGCTTTAAATGCTCAGCAGATCAGGCAGGATATGAAGAGACAGATTGGAATTTTCAGATTGACAAAGATACATCAAAACCAGGAAAATCTAAAAAAAATCAAGTATGTTTTAAGTTGCCAAGAAGGAGGAGTGATGCAGAGGACTAGAGGTGTGCCTGTGAAAGGAAGGGGCAGCAAACAGGAGAGATGATTAGCACTTTACTGTAATAGTTCCAGCTGAGAGTGGTTGGAGATGGTTTGCCAATCGCAACTGATCTATCTGAAAGAGATGTAAACAGAAGAGGAGCAAGTTCTAGGGAGAGAAAGGAAGATTTATAAGTTGTTGGAAATCTGACATAACAGATAAATTCAGGCCAGGGCAACGTGTGGTGGGAAAAACTGTTAACATTAGCGGATGACGACCTTTCCGTAAAAGTGGTGTTGGATCTGGTAACTTTGTGATACAGAAGTACAGAATTAGAATCAGAATCAGGTTTAATATCATTGGCATATGTTGTGAAATTTGTTGTTATGTGGCAGCAGTACATTACAATTCATAATAATGAAAAATTGTAAGTTACAGTAACTATATATATGTAGCCTCCTGGTAAAGCCTGATTTATACTTCCGCGTCAACTCGACGCCGTAACCTACGCAAGTGACTGATGCGCGTTGTGAGCATTTATACCTCTGCGTTGGTGTGTCTGCATGGCTCTGCAATTCGGGCATGTGGCATATGCACACACATCTGCCCGCGCAAGTCTTCATGGTCATGGTAGTCTTTCTCGGGGTAAACAAGATGCGAGTGTCTTTTTTTGTTAAAGCAAAATGTGTCCTCCATAATTTCGGAGGTCTGTCAAGCTTTATGGAAAGCATTGCAGCCAGAGTTCCTTCCCTGCCCTTCAGTCGCCCAATGGGAAGCTATTGCAGCGTAGGAGGAAATGCGATGCTACCAAGCGGACCAATCACAGTTGTTCGGCCTGCGTTGCTGCGACGTGCAGTTACACTTTGGGAGAGGTGCGCGTCAGGCTCTGGCGTAGGGATCCGCGTAGGCTCTGTGTGGGGTTTGTGGCGACGCAGTACTTACACAGAAGTATAAATCAGGCTTAAGCCTCAGGCTCGCTCAGCTCACTTTCGTCTAGGGGGAACAGCCTTTGGCCCCACCAAACTGGGTAATCAAGTTTGTGTGGATGCTGTGTGATGTACCCCACACCACCAATTAACGGACAGTACACAATGTACGATTTACAGATTACACTTTGCAGATCTTACTGGAACTATATAATTAATAGAGATACAATATAAAAGGAAAGTAAAAGGCGCCAAACTTATCAAAGTTCAACCACTTCGTGCACAACCGTTGGAGCTCAGTTAACGGAGTCTTCTTTCCACCATCCTCCTCCCGAAAAACCCTGGGCCTCGGACTCCCTCTTGGGTCCGATCCTTGCCCATCTATCAGCATCTCTCTCATCGCGTCTCCTCTCTCTGTCCCCATCGCGCCTTCTGCCCAAAGCCCACGAAAACAATAGCTTACAGACACACAAGAAAGAATAACATCTATCCCAGTCGGTTAGCAAATGAATACAATTCTCGTTATCAGTAATTATAACCCAAACAAGCTGCTACCGTTAACTCAGCAGTTAACATTACAGAGAAGCCATTTTATTATAACATAACAAAGAAGCCATTTTATTAGCCTTCGAGGTAACATAAAAGAAGAAACCCCTTACATATATTTTAAAAGTTAAATTAAATAAATAGAGAAAAAGAGAAAAAAAATAGTGAGGTAGTGTTCATGGGTTCAATGTCCATTCGGAAATGGGATGACAGAGGGAAAGAGGCTGATTCTGAATCACTAGGTGTGAGCCTTTGGGCTGTTGTTCCTCCTCCCTGAAGGTAGCAATGTGAAGAGGGAGTGACCTTAATGATGGAGGTCACTCCTTTGAGGCATCATTCCTTGAAGTCCTGGTTGCTGGGGTGGCCTGTGCCCATGATGGAGCGATATTCACTGCTTTCTGCAGCTTATTTCGATCCTGTGCAGTGGCCCCCACCACCCCCATGCCAGACAGCGATGCAGCCAGTTAGAATGCTTTTCATGTTATACCTGTAGAAATTTGGTGACATACCATATCTCCGAATGAAACAGCCACTGTCGGGCCTTCTTTGTAACTGCATCGGAACAATGGGCCCAGGATAGATTCTCAGAGATGCTGACACCCAGGAACTTGAAATTGCTCAGCCTTTCCACCACTGATCCCTCTGTGAGGACCGATGAGGTCCTTTGGAAGTTAAGAATGATAAAACTTGGTGGCTGTGGCATTTACTGGGGCTGTACAAGAATAAAGAATGAACCGATATACAGTTCCGACACAAACAGGAAAGACAGGTAATCGGAAATTGTGTGACGTGTTTAACTGAAAGGAGAGAAACTGTTCGTTGAGTTTACTGTGTAAGGGATGTAAGATGCAGTGGGCGTGAGATATAGAATTACAATGGCAGGCGCTGGAAACTCAGGGTGACCCAGAGGGAAAGCAGAATGGGAGTGTTCTGAAAAGTTGTCAACAAACTGGCATTTGGTTTCTCCATTGTAGAGCAGGTCACACCATCAACTGTGATTGCAATATACTAAACTGGATAAAGCCCAGATGAAATGCTGCTTCAGCTGAATGGATGTAGAAGTGGGGAGGGAATCGGTAAAAAGCCAGGTGTTGCAGCTTTGAATTTACTAGACCGTAACTTTGCTGAGATGGCTGTTTAGCCAACTCTTACAAATCCACTGACACAAACCCAAGCACAGGAGACCAAGAGCTATAAGTGCGTCGAATGAAAATGTATGAATTGTCATGTCACAATCCATTAGCGAGAGCTTTGTCCTTTGTCGGGGCGCATGGTGTGACTGTGTGCGAGGCCAAGTGTGAATGAATGAGAAAATATCTGATCCCCAGTGGCAAAGACATATTCCAGCAGAAGAATCATTCCATCAGGACTAGTCACCAAGGAAATAAAAATCATTAGCACTTTTTGTTGTGCTTTTACAGTGTTAAAACTCATTGTCTACTTGACAACAGTGATCATTGCCCTTCTCTATGGTTCTGAGACTTGGGTAATCTGAACACACTGGAGAAAAAATACCACCACTGTCGTCTCTGCGAAGTCTTTCGTATTCACTGGGAGGATAAGTGAACTAAAGTCAGCATCCTCTCTAAGGCCAAAGTCTTCAGCATTAAAGCACTAGCTTCACCCACTCAATGATATGGGGCCAGCTATCTTCCTTGCGTGCCTGTGTCCAGTCTCCTGAAAGGGACGGAACAGACAAGAAGCTGGAGAAATTCAATGGGTCGGGCAGGGCAGGGGAATTGACACAGAGATCCCAGTGAGCCTGGAATCAGGTTTAATGTCACCAGCATGTCATGAAACTTGTTGTTATGTGGCAACAGTATATTACAATGCATAAGAACTGTAAATTACTGTAAGAAATATATATTTAAAAAGTTAAATTGAGCACGTCGTGCAAAAAGAGAAAAAGCAGTAGTGAGGTAGTGTTCACAGGCTTGATATCCGTTCATCTCACCACCCAATAAGAGTAAGCAATTTAAAAAGCATCACGCACAATGCTGGGGGAACTCAGCAGGTCAGGAAGCATCTATGGTAAAGTGTAAACAGTCGACGTCTCGAGGCAAGACCCTTCCTCAGGGTTTTCTCATGTTTGTAATTCAAAAAAAACATTTCACACAGGCTAGAGAAAGACTTCTGAGGTATTATTTGAACAGAAAACAGAGAGTAAAAATTACATGTAAGTTTACGATGGTTGTGCGACTGGATGTTTGATGCAGTGAACAGATTTTCATCAACCTTTCATTTGCTTGTTTTAAAGGTATTGGGGTCATGAATGGGGGAATGTAAAACCTGAATATTCTCTGTTGAAGGGTAATTGACCTAAAACATTAACTCTCTTCCTCTCTGCTCAGATGTTGTATGTCTTGAGTATTTCCAACACTTATTATTTTTATTTCAGTTTCCCAGCAACTTAGGTGGCAGGGTGGAGGTACGTCTCTACCAAAGGAGGTGTAGGGTGCTTCTTCCCTCCGCTAGCCTGCAGGTCACCCGCGGGCAAGGTGTAGCATCTGCTTAGCCCCCTGATCAGGGTCACGTGAAGCCATGGGAGCAGCTGGTGGACGGTCGTATGAACAGCTGGTGCATGTCACAAGTCCTGGTTACGTGACCACTGACACCAGGCAGACAATCTCTGAAGAGTACTGATAGTGGCTGGGGTCACCCGTCTTGTAAAGACACTGCCCAGAAGGAGGCAATGGCAAAACACTTCTGTAGAAAAATTTTCCAAGAACAATCATGGTCAAAGACCGTGATCACCCACCTCATGGCACAGCACAGCATGATGATAACCAGGAACAGCAGTTTGTTGCTTTTCAACAAGTTAGATGCTTCAGTAAATCATTTGATGCATTGTCTAGATTTGTATTTTAATAATTTTGGATGAGTTAAGGGACTGTTCAGTCTAGATTTGGAGTAATGGTTCAGACTGTGCTGTAGACAAGTTGTCTGGTGACAAAGACTACTCATACCCTCGGGCTATGGGTAACCTGAGGTGATTTCTAAAGTAAGTACATGTTTGGCACAGCATTGTGGGCTTGTATTGTACTGTAGGTTTTCTATGTTCTTTTTTCTCACTGGACCTCTGCAAAGCTAAGTCCAGCAGCAATGTCCCATCTGCAGCTGAGTCGTTGGTGATGTTTGGTGTGGCATCTCAATCTTTCAACACCTCTGGAAGAAGGCAAAGCTGGGAGGGATACTTTGGCACCTGTCAGTCTTGTCACTGATCTTATTTCAAACTGTGCCTAATATTGAGGCATTTCAAAACTTGCTAACCTAGAACATAGAACATAGAATAGTACAGCACAGTACAGGCCCTTCGGCCCACAATGTTGTGCCGATACTCAAACCCTGCCTCCCAGAAAACCCCCACCTTAAATTCCTCCATAGACCTGTCCAGTAGTCTCTTAAACTTCACTAGTGTATCTGCCTCCACCACTGACTCAGGCAGTGCATTCCACACACCAACCACTCTCTGAGTAAAAAACCTTCCTCTAATATCCCCCTTGAACTTCCCACCCCTTACCTTAAAGCCATGTCCTCTTGTATTGAGCAGTGGTGCATTAAAGTTTTTTAAAACATTCATTAAAATATGAAATACAGACTTAAGGACAGCACAGACAGTGTAGTCCTCCAAGAGGACCACAACCCTGTCGTGGTTTGGAGACATGTGGGCCTCAATGACCCATAGAGCTATGCTAGCTTTATGCTTTGGCCCTTGGTAGGGTCACCCGTGCCAAACAGGTCAAAGGGCAGAGGCCAGACTAAGAGTAGTCCACTGATCCTCCGGATTTGGGGATTCAGCTCAGGGCCAGCAACCATGCCTGGTAAAACAAAGTTGTTATAGAAACAGCAATAAAGAATCCTTCTTCATCTGTGTGTTATGGCATTCCTGAGTCTCCATTTGGGACTTGCATGACTGACAGTAGTGAAAACCGAGAGGAAGCTACTGACATGATGAAGGCAGTCCTGAACGCCATCGGAGATGCAGGCCCTCATTGCTGCTCTAAATTCCAGGGGCATAACAGGCAGTAAGTGAGTAAGTGCAGGAGTATAGAGCTTAACATAACACTAACACAATACCCGTGAACCGGGTTCACTTCCACCTCTGTTTGTACGTTCTCTCGGTGGCCGCATGTGTTTCCTCCGGGTGCTCCGGTTTCCTCCCACAGTCCAAAGATGTAGAGGTTAGTAAGTTAGTTGGATAGCTGGGTGCAATTGGGTGTCACGGTCCTGTTACATTGTTGTATCCCCAAGAAATAATTGATAGATTGCCAGATCGATAAATAAATAAATAGCCCTAAACCAAATCATGATCATTAAAAAACAGTTTACCTCCCCTTTGCCTTATAATCCACCCGGCTAGAATAAAGGCTTCATTCTGGGGAATGCCATCTGGAATATTAGACTCCGTGCAGAGTCCAGTGACAGAGTTTGGTGATGGAGATTAATTAACACTCAAATCTACCAGCAGGTAATCTATGCCTATAAACCCAGGAAGAACTTCGGTGTGAATGGCTGAGCTCTGGTGGTTCTATTCCAACCGAACAAGTTTGCACCCCCCCGCCCCCCACCGAGAACACCCATGTGACTATTTGACCTACTAGCCATTGCGGCTTTGGACTGTGGGCGGAAACCGGAGCTCCTGGAGGAAACTCATGCAGTCGCGGGGGCAACATACAAAACTCCTTACAGACAGTGACAGAATTGAACCCAGGTTGCTGGCTCTGAGACAGCAGGATATCGTACCACCCCAAAACACAGGGAGCACTGGCAGGGTTCGAACCTGTGCGGGAAACCCAATGACTTTCTTGTCCATCACTCAGCCATGCTCTCCCCTCTCCAAATCAAGGGGCCCAATATTCCTAATAAGGTGTACGGATAAACGAAGTCCCATACCTTGCTTCCATAACCGCAGAAAAAACCAGCAAACATCACAGTTCGAAGTAGATTTATTATCAAGGTACATGATTTGTCACCATATACAACCCTGAGATTCATTTTCTGGTGAGCATACTCAATAAATCCATAATTGAATAATAACCATAACAGAATCAATGAAAGATTGCTCCCAACAGGGCAGACAAACAACCAGCGTGCAAAGGACAACAAATGTGTAAATACAAAATAAAATAATAATAATATTAAGTAAGCAATAAAATGGAGATCAACTGAGATATACAATTGTCATTTGATTGCAATACCTCAGCAGTCATTTCAATGGGCCACATGTGTTCTGAGTCATGGGTCTTAAAGGGACTAACAGGACCAACGGCGAGACGTTGCAGCTGAGTTTTAGGCTGAGGACCACCCATGAACTCAGAATTCCTCATGTTTTATAGATGACCTTGATGAAGATACTTAAAGCAAAATGCCTAAGTTTGCAGGTGACATCATGTCATGTGATAGAGCTGGACGATAACCAGATAGGGATAACATCAAAGGAGAATTGTACAGATTTTATAACTGGGCAGCTAGATTATAAATTGGAACATGTAAAACAATGTACCCAGGCAGCAGAAATATCCGACATGATTAGCTCATTAAATAAAGTACATTGAGGAAGCCCATGTTTAACTTAACAAGCACTGAAATCCTCACCATAGCACAGAAAGGGCAGATGTAAAGGGAAACCAAATGTAAGTAGACCTCGAAAAGACAGTCTCTAGAAATGACATGGGTGGATAGGCCATTAAACATTCGGCAGCCCACACAATGAGTACTCTGTCCAGTTTTGGCCTCTATTTCACCACAGTGTAATAGGATCAAGGTTAGAAAAGAATTATTTAAGATATTGGTCAGCGATCTGAGGAAACTCAGTGAGTTCTTACATAAAAGAACAAAGGGAGAAACAAAATGACCCTAATGAAATTAATCAGTAAAATCGAGAGATATCGGGCAGAAAATTAGAGCTAAAAGTGGCACAGCAGTGTAGTGGTTAGTGCAGCATTCTACAGTGCTAGCAATCACTGACTGGGGTTAGTTCCTGCCGCTGTATCCCTGCGACCCCATTGGTTTCCTCCGGGTGCTCGCTTTTTTTACCCTACATTCCAACAACAAACAGTTATGGTCAATATTTCCTCTCATTTTTTTTTTACAGTTGCATTGACCAACCATTGTGCTGGGCAGGAAATTTTTACTTGGCCTGAAAACTGCACGGCAGATGATTTAAAAGAGAATTACAGCTGTGCGGCCTCAAAAGTCATGCGTGCGGGAGCACTTCAGTCACTGCGGGGCTGTGAACCCGCGCAGCTTAGAGGAAACAGCGGACATGGTTGGAGCTGGTGAGCTGTGGGCATGTTATCTGGGTGCTGGAAGCAGGGTGCCATCTGCAGGCTCCCCCAGCACGTCCTCAGACTGCGCCCGTTGTTGAAGCAAAGGATGCAGTCAATGGCATATTTTGATGCTAATCTTGAAATCATTAAATGTTCTTTAAATTAAAGAAAATAACTTATTTTGTTAGAGTTGCTTAATGCATAAAACACAATATGCCAGGGGTTCCAAACCTTTTTTATGACATGGATCAATAGAATTCAGCAAAAAGTCAGTGGGCTCCAGGTTGGGAATCCCAGCATTATACTGAGTGTTACCAAAACCGGATAAGTGGAATCAGGCTGGGAAAAGAGTTAAAACAGGCGGAAGGAGAAGATGGTGGCGTGACGCAGCGCGTGCAGCTCTCCAGTGAAATGATATCGTATTTCTTAAATAGGGTACCGTGAACAATTCTGATTTGATGGAGACAGCCGTGAGAAGCATGGAGGAACATCTGGAGGAACTTCTGAAATGCCCGGTTCGCTGCCGCTGCTACTGTGTGATCGAGAATCTCCGGAGGGAAGGCCCCAAAATCCTTGGCTTTGCCTGCTGCTGGCAGCCGGGGCCGGGGTCGAAGTGTTTGGCAGAGATGGTGCCCGGTGTTCGGTGTCGGAGGGCTGGTCGGAGGCTCGAAGTTTTCAGACGACTCAGAGTCGGACTGTGGTCGGGCACGGCAGGGAGAGTTTTCTTCCTTCTCCCGTCTGCGTGAGATGTGGGACATTCGAGAGACCTTGAACTTTTTTTTTACTGTGCCCCTGACCTGTTCTTCATCAAGTTATGGTATTGCTTGCACTGTTGTAACTATGTTATAATTATGTGATTTTTGTCAGTTTTTCAGTCTTGGTCTGTCCTGTGTTTCTGTGATATCACACCAGAGGAATATTGTATCATTTCTTAATGCATGCATTACTAAATGACGGTAAAAGAGGACTGTGTGTCCTCATAATCTAATCTAATCTAATCTAAACTGATCCAATTCCAATCTATTCGAAAACCTAAATAAGAAATAGAATGAGAATCAGAATTAGGTTTAATATCACCAGCAGATGTCATGAAATTTGTTGCCTTTGTTGCAGCAGTACAATGCAATACATAATAATAGAGAAAAAACATGATTTACGGTAAGTATATATGTACTAAATAGTTAAATAAGTAGTGCAAAACTACAGATAAAAAAGTAGTAAAGTAGTATTCACGGGTTCAATGTCCATTGAGAAACTGGATAGCAGCAGGGAGAAGTCTGTTCCTGAAGCACTGAGTGTGTGCCTTCAGACTCCTGTACCCACTTCTGGGCGATAGCAATGAGAGCAAGGCATCAACTGATCTTGCCATGGCCTGGTGTTATTATCTATATAAACATGCTCATTGCTTAAATTCAAAATCTCTTTCATCTTGCACTTCTCCATCTTTTCCACAGTCCATAGACTTTCCAATTAACTAACCACAAATGAGATTTCATCCGTGATTTCTACTGAATTGTAAATGGGTCCTATCTACTCACATCTACAATTTGCCATGCTAAATAAAAATCATCTCCCTTGAATGGATACTTTTCTTCTGCTCTTTTGTTGATCTTGCCTTGCAGTCTTCAAAGCACTGCTTACGACCCAGCAAGTTATAGTTGGGTGACGGGGTGGAGATATGTCTCTACCAAAGGTGTAGGGTGCTCCTTCCCTCCGCTAACCTGCAAGTCACCCTTGGGCAAGGCGTAGCACCTGCTTAGCCCCCCCAATCAGGGTCACGTGAAGCCATGGGAGCAGGTGGTGGATGGCCGTATGAGTGGCTGGTGCATATCACAATTCCTGGTTATGTGACCACTGTTGGCAGGCAGACAGTCTCTGAAGAGTATTGATAATGTGATAATGGCTAGAGTCACCTGTCTTGGTGACACACACACACACCCCCTCCGTAGCAGTTTTAATGCATCCTTCAGTGTACTGGAACAGGAAGGAAGAACATGAACACAGGAACTCATTGTTATGTTTTGTAATTTCAAAACATTAAACTAATTCAAAGAAAGACACTGAAGTCCAAAATGTGAGTCTAACTTCATGTTTACATTCAGCAAGGCATGTACATATCACGTGGTAGTGTGATGATGGATACAATTCATGTATTTATATGTATAACTGGTAATTAATTATTTAAATAAACAAGGCTTAAATCAACCAATATATTACTCAAATGTTACTGAAATATTAAATACACCACACTGGTCATAGGTATTAACAAACAGAGTGCTGGAGAAACTCAGGAGGTCAGGTAGAGAAACAGACAGCCAACAAATCAAAAAACTCTGCAGATGTTGGAAACCCAGAGCAATTCACACAAAATGCTAGAGAAATTCAGCAGGTCAGGCAGCATCTATGGAAAGGAATAAATAGTCAACATTTCAGGCTAAGACCTTCAACAGAACTGGACAACATTTCAGGTACGTGTTGCTGCCGTTGGTTTGTAGAAGAGAAACAACTTGTTTCAGTCAGAGAATGGATTTCAGTGTAGCTGGAACTTCCCTAAACTCATTCCCAAAGTCAGGATGGGATGAAGTGGAAATATTTGGTAATACCTCCAAAACTTAACAGCAACTTCATATTTTGAGTTGCAAATTTATCCTCAGGTACTGACTCCCATCCGAAGTGTATAATCAGCATTATGTATGTAGCTTTCCTCGGGAGGCTGTTGTGAAATTAAACAGTCTCAAAGTACCCAAAGCTATCTATCCTGCTATGACAAATGGAATCCTGATTAAAAATTCTCCATGTCATTACTGCCGGCTAATGTGATAACATCAAGGATGTACCTCACTGGGGCGCTAAGCTGATCAGAATATTCCGTTAATAATTTATACTGGCAGTTGGTGGGTTTCACACAGACTTTCACCATTACATTAAATGTCTCAGTTGCTGCTGTACAATAGTTTTATTTTAATTCTCTCAAAAATCAATGACAGGCTCACTTTACTTATACAAAGTACTTTTTGACATGTTGTCGAAGATGCATTGAAGACTATACACAGGACGGTCTCAGAGGGAGCTTGTAACCTGGGAATACACATTGATAGAGAACATACTGTTCTGACACGTCAGGTTTAACGTCCTCCTTTATTTCCAAATCTTTCTAAAGTTGGGCCTATCCCTGAACCTCCTGAAATGCACACCTTGCTAGATCTCAGTGCTCTTCCAACTCTGGTCCTGTGCAAATCCTCGTTGGTCACTCCTTCTTTAAACCCTTCGGGCCAATGATCCCTCTATTTTTTTTTACAGCTGCATGGATCAACCACTGCACTGAGCAGGAAATTTTTACATGGCCTGAAAACTGTGCAGCATGTTAACTTTTTTTTGTGTGTAATATCCACATCAAACAAATGCAAACCACAACTCACAACACAAATAAACAATGTCAAACAGTCAAAACTAGTGGCAGGCACAATGGTGAAAATAAAATGTTTTGACTAGATGGTGTTGGCGTTCGCAGGCTGGCAGTTTATTAACAATGAGTTATCAATTTCCATTCTGTGTTTATTGCTACAATTTGTAACAGTGTTGTAACTTGGCAATGTAAACATATTGAAGCTCTAAAATGTTTCAAAATAAAGGTTGTGGTAAGTTTATTATTTAGAAACTTTATAGATTATATTCATTAGCACATAATTAATTACAGGGCATTTCACAATTACATTAACTGTCACAATGAAGGGCGTTTGGAACAGACCCAAATGCAAGACACAGACACTGAAGTACAAGGAACAGGACTTGACTAGAGTTAGGGACGTGACAGGATACAGACAAGGAGCAGGGACAAGAACGCAGACTTGGGCTAGGACATGGACAAGACAGGGAACCCGAACATGGAACTATGCACTAGGAGCCTGGGCTTGGGCTCCGAACCACAGACTGGACAAGGACCCCGAACCTGGGTCTTGTCTTGGGCTCGGGCTCCAGAACCAGGCAAGGACATGACATGACTGCAGGACTGGAGGCTGGGGTCTTGGCTCTTGAGGCTTGGAGACAGACTGGCATCTTGGGTCTTGAGACTTGGAGACAGGCTGGCGTCTTGGGTCTTGAGGCTTGGAGACAGGCTGGGGGCTGGGGTCTTGAGGCTTGGAGACAGGCTGGGGGCTGGGGTCTTGAGGCTTGGAGACAGGCTGGGGGCTGGGGTCTTGAGGCTTGGAGACAGGCTGGGGGCTGGGGTCTTGAGGCTTGGAGACAGGCTGGGGGCTGGGGTCTTGAGGCTTGGAGACAGGCTGGGGGCTGGGGTCTTGAGGCTTGGAGACAGGCTGGGGGCTGGGGTCTTGAGGCTTGGAGACAGGCTGGGGGCTGGGGTCTTGAGGCTTGGAGACAGGCTGCAGGCTGGGGTCTTGAGGCTTGGAGGCTGCAGGCTGATAATTCAGAGGCTGGAGCTCGGAGACAGACTGGGA
Source organism: Mobula hypostoma (assembly GCF_963921235.1). NCBI lineage: Eukaryota > Metazoa > Chordata > Chondrichthyes > Myliobatiformes > Myliobatidae > Mobula > Mobula hypostoma. The sequence continues at coordinate 35,766,793 of NC_086123.1, read as the reverse complement.
ACTGTACATCAACATAGAGCCAGGACTTATCCGTCGAAAAGCCAGGACTCATCTTTAACACGACACTAACACGAAACTGGACAGTAAATAGACATAGAGCTGGGACTTATACTTGGACAAGCCAGGACTCAACTTTATCTCCACGCCATGGTGGGACAGGACCATCCATTGGGTAACAACAGAACAGCCTGACTTACCTCATGGAGGCAAGGACAAGACAAGACAAGACAGATCCCCCCCGCAGGGCAACAGCAGAACAGCCTGACTTACCTCACAGAGGCAAGGACAAGAAGAGACAAATACGAAAGAACGACAGACAGTTCCACCTCTGCATCGGGGTTGCTCCGAGTCGCAGATACAGTCGGCAACCTAGGCTGGCTATGGAAACAGCCAGATCCCTACCTAGCACTGGGTGGCTGGCAGCCACTCAGCAGGCCTGGGAAACAGCCGAATCCATACCGCAAAGACAGCTCCGACTACCAACAGCAAGGCTCCATGAAGCGATGGTTCTCCAACAGGGCCTAAAGATGGCAAGTGGCGGCTCTAGCCTTCCACCAGCAGGTTGCTCCCAGGAAATCTTGACAAGACAAACCAGCAGCCCACAGTCGTCCTCAAGGCTACTTATATTCCAAGCCCCAAGATGGGAATCAGGAGCCTATGATTAACTCAACCAAAACAAGGGACAGCTGGAAGATCCGGAGTCCTAAGTCCACAGACCGGACCGTGAACCGGAATGCAGACTTCACTGTCCAGACTATGACATTAACATAGTTTTCAAAACTATATTAATAAGATCATAAGACAAAGGCCATTCAGCCCATCGAGTCTGCTCCGCCATTTTATCATGAGCTGATCCATTCTCCCATTTATTCCCACTTCCCCGCCTTCTCGCCATAACATTTGATGCCCTGGCTACTCGGATACCTATCAATCTCTGCCTTAAATACACCCAATGACTTGGCCTCCACTGCTGCCCATGGCAACAAATTCCATAGATTCACCACCCTCTGACTAAAAAAATTTCTTCGCATTTCTGTTCTGAATGGGCGCCCTTCAATCCTTAAGTTATACCCTTTCGTACTAGACTCCCTCATCATGGGAAACAACTTTGCCACATCCACTCTGTCCATGCCTTTCAACATTCGAAATGTTTCTATGAGGTCTCCCCTCATTCTTCTAAACTCCAAGGAATACAGTCCAAGAACGGACAAACGTTTCTCATATGTTAACCCTCTCATTCCCAGAATCATTCTAGTGAATCTTCTCTGTACCCTCTCCAAAGTCAGCACATCCTTTCTTAAATAAGGAGACCAAAACTGCCCACAGTACTCCACAAAACTGAAGTACTCCAGCTGAGGTCTCACCAGCGCCTTATAGAGCCTCAACATCACATCCCTGCTCCTATACTCTATTCCTCTAGAAATGAATGCCAACATTGCATTCGCCTTCTTCACCACCGATTCAACCTGGAGGTTAACCTTAAGGATATCCTGTATGAGGACTCCCAAGTCCCGTTGCATCTCAGAACTTTGAATTCTTTCCCCATTTAAATAATAGTCTGCCCATTTATTTCTTCTGCCAAAGTGCATAACCATACACTTTCCAACATTGTACTTCATTTGCCACTTCTTTGCCCATTCTTCCAATCAATCCAAATCTCTCTGCAGACTCTCCATTTCCGCAGCACTACCGGCCCCTCCACCTATCTTCGTATTGTCAGCAAACTTAGCCACAAAGCCATCTATTCCATAATCCAAATCGTTGATGTACAATGTAAAAAGAAGTGGCCCCAACATGGACCCCTGTGGAACACCACTGGTAACCAGCAGCCAACCAGAATAGGATCCCTTTATTCCCACTCTCTGTTTCCTGCCAATCAGCCAACGCTCCACCCACGTATGTAACTTTCCCATAATTCCATGGGCTCTTATCTTGTTAAGTAGCCTCATGTGTGGCACCTTGTCAAAGGCCTTCTGAAAATTCATGTATACAATATCTACTGTATCTCTCTTGTCTAGCCTACTGGTAATTTCCTCAAAAAATTGTAATAGGTTTGTCAGGCAGGATTTTCCTTTAAGGAATCCATGCTGAGTTCTGCCTATCTTGTCATATGCCTCCAGGTACTCTGTAACCTCATCCTTGACAATCGACTCCAACAACTTCCCAACCACCGATGTCAAGCTAACAGGTCTATAATTTTCTTTTTGCTTCCTTGCCCCCTTCTTAAATAGCGGAGTGACATTTGCAATCTTCCAGTCTTCCGGAACCATGCCAGAATCTATCGACTTTTGAAAGAGCATCGTTAATGCCTCTGCAATCTCCACAGCTACTTCCTTCAGAACACGAGGGTGTATTCCATCTGGTCCGGGAGATTTATCTATCTTTAGACTATTCAGCTTCCTGAGTACTTTCTCTTTCGTAATTGTGACTGCGCACACTTCTCTTCCCTGCCACCCTTGAGTGTCCGGTATACTGCTGATGTCTTCCTCAGTGAAGACTGATGCAAAATACTCATTCAGTTCCTCCGCCATCTCCTTATCTCCCATTACAATTTCTCCAGCATCATTTTCTATCGGTCCTATATCTACTCTCACCTGTCTTTTACTCATGTTATAATTACTAATGTTATATGAAAGGTAAACCAGCTGAGTGGCAACAAAAGCTATGTGAAAGGAACGATTTCAGTTACTGTGTGACCACGCACCTGTGCAGCACAGGAGGAACTGCGTTTCTTGCTGTCTACCTATGCCATGTTCTTCAAAAAAACCGTTTTGGACTAAATACGGTAATATTTCTTCATGTATCTGCACCCTCTAGTCTCATTCACCACTGATAAAGGGGAAAGTTTCTTATAGGTTATCTCATCATATTTCATACATTATATCTCAGCTGTGTCTCCTCCAAAGCTCCTCCTCTCCGGGCACCAATCTCGCCTCAAAACTGAAATGTTCCAGCCCAGGCAACAGGTGATAACAGTGAATAAAGCTGTCCTGATGAAGGGTCTCAGCCCAAAACATCGACTGTTTACTCTTTTCTGTTATATACAGGCTTCCCAACAGTAGTTGCAAAGTGGACCACAGGTTACAACAGGAAATACAAAAGGGCAATGTTGTGATAGTCATGGGAAATTTTAACATGCAGGTCAATTGGGAAATTCACGTCGGTAATGAATCTCAAGAGAGTGAGTTTGTTGAATGCCTATGAGATGCTTTTTAGAGCAGTTTGTCGTTGAACCTACTAGTGGATCAGATATACTGGATTGGGTGTTATGTAATGAACCAGAGGCGATTAGGGAACTTAAGGTAAAAGAACTCTTAGGAACCAGTGATCACAATATGATTGAGTTCAATTTGAAATCTGATAGGGAGAAAGTAATGTCTGACACAGCAGATTAGAGGAGATAAAGGAGATTACAGTGGTATGAGAAAGGAGTTGGTCAAAAAAAAATTGGAAGGAGTTGTCGGCAAGGATGACAGCAAAGCGGCAATGGTGTGAGTTTCTGGGGAAAATGAGGATGGTACAGGATGGATGTATTCCAAAAACAAAGAAATACTGAAATGGCAAAATAGTACAACTGTGGCTGACAAAGGAAGTCAAAGCTGATGTAAAACAGAAGCAAGGGTATACAACGAGGCAAAAATTAGCGGGAAGATAGAGGATTGGGAAGCTTTTAAAAACCTACAGAGAGCAACTAAAAGAATCATTAGAAGGGAAAAGATGAAATATGAAAGCAAGCTAGCAGACAATATCAAAGTAGATAGTAAAAGCTTTTTCAAGTATGTAAAAAATAAAAGAGAGTTGAGAGGGGATATAGAACCGCTAGAAAATGAGTCTAGAGAAATAATAATGGGGGCCAAGGAAATGGCAGATGAATTAATTGAATATTTTGCATCAGCCTTTACTGTGGAAGACACTAGTGGTATGCCATATGCTGTACTGTGTGAAGGAAGTGAAGTGAGTGCAGTTACTATTACAGGTTCCCCCCGCCATCCGAAGGTACAGCGTTCCTATGAAATGGTTCGTAAGCCGAAATGTCGTAAAGCGAAGAAGCAATTACCATTTATTTATATGGGAAAATTTTGCGAGCGTTCGCAGACCCAAAAATAACCCACCAAATCATGCCAAATAACACATAAAACCTAAAATAACAGTAACACATAGTAAAAGCAGGAATGTTATGATAAATACACAGCCTATATAAAGTAGAAATACTTTTCCACAATCATTACTGAACTGTTCTCCGTAGCGAAAATCTCATGCAAGCGCCGTCGGCAGAAAATCTCACGCAAGTGTTCTCGGCAGAAATACTCTCTTCAGTAACCTTTAAGCTATGAAGCTGCCAAATCATACCAAACAACACGTATACACAGCCGATATAAAGTAGAAATAATGTATGTACAGTGTAGTATCACTTACCGGAATCGGGACAGCACCAAGCACACTGATGATGGTGTGTTAGACTGAGTCAGCGCAGGTTGGGTGGTGCAGTGGCCCCCACCCTCCAGGCCGCCGACAGATACCGAACCGCGAGGCACGCAAGGGTCCAGCAGTAGCCGGGAGGCATCCAGCACATCATTAAGAAAAAACCCGAAATAAACATGCTAATTAATTAGGTGCTGCCCGGCACGTAATTGTTGGCTCAGATCGGTGCCAATTGCCGATTGCATCGCCTTTGATCTGGGCCGACATTTAAGTGTGGGGCGGCACCTAATTAATTAGCATGTTTATTTCGGCTTTTTTCTTAAAGATGTGCCGTGTGCCTCCCGGCTACTGCTGCATTCTCCACGAATCGGTACAGTATCTGTCCGCAGCCTGGGTGTTGGGGTGGTGGGACACTGGGGTGTCATCTCGTCCTCTATTTCCATTAGAGCAGGCAGCTCATCTTCTCCTATGACTGCCCGCCTCGATGTCAAAGGTCAAGGTTCGTTGTCTGATGTGGAAGGCTTGCTTGACTGCTGAGCCTCACGCATTTTTCTATCACACAGTTCTTTGTAAGGACTCAAACCATGCAGCAAATATCTCCTAAACCTATGTACCCTTTCAAAATTAAAGTCGTACTTATCATTGCAGCGAAAATCTCATGCAGTTGCTTCACGTTCATTTCGCTACTGCATTGGGTTTCGATTGTTATCCTTTCCTCTTTCAATTGCATCAGCTCTTCATCTATCAGTTCTTGTCATGGGATGCCAAAACCTTTTCAACATCATGATCGTCAGCTTCCACAAGCCAAACTCACTTTGTCCTTACTTCGTTCACCACGATCGAAACGCTTAATTATGTCTAGTTTTACGCTAAGTGTAACACCCTTACGAGCTCTTTTAGGCTTTTCCGACACCTCAGAACTCATCTTGCAAACGGCTGCTCGGGGTGCGCGCTGCTTTTTATCGTGCGCTGAATTTTTTATCGCACTCTGCTTTTTTTTCGTACAGCTCCTGAAAGCGAAAACAGGGTACTAATGTAGGTCTTTCGTAACAGTGAGGTTTCGTAAAGCGAACGTTGGAAAAGCAGGGGACACCTGTATAAGGAAGAAGGTGCTCAAAAAGCTGAATGACCTAGGGGTACATAAGTCACCCGGACCGGACAAACTGCACCCTAGGGTTCTGAAAGAGGTAGCGTTAGATATTGTGGTGGCATTAGCAACGATCATTCAAAAGTCATTGGTTTGGTGCCAGAGGACTGGAAAATTGCAAATGTCACTCCACTCTTTAAGAAAGGAGGAAGGCAGCAGAAAAGAAATTATAGACCAGTTAGCCTGACCTCAGTAGTTAGAAAGATATTGGAGTCAATGGATAAGGATGAGGTTATAAAGTTCTTGGTGACACAGGACAAGATAGAACAAAGTCGGCACGGTTTAAGGGAAAATCTTGCCTGATGAACCTGTTGGAATTCTTTGAGGAGATTACAAATAGGATAGATAAAGGGGATGCAGTGGATGTTGTATATTTGGACTTCCAGAAGGCATTTGACAAGGTGCCACACATGAGGCTGCTTACCAAGTTAAGAGCCCATGGTATTACAGGAAAGTTACTAACATGGTTAGAGCATTGGTTAATTGATAGAAGGCAGTGAGTGGGAATAAAAGGATTCCTGTCTGGTTGGCTGCCAGCGACTAGTGGTGTTCCGCAGGGGTCGGTGTTGGGGCCACTTCTTTTTATGCTGTATATCAATGATTTAGATGATGGAATAAATGGCTTTGTTGCCCAGTTTGCAGATGATACAAAGTTTAGTGGAGGGGCAGTAGTGTTGAGGAAACAGGTAGAACGACTTAGACAGATTAGGAGAATGGGCAAGAAAGTGCCAAATGAAATACTATGTTGGAAAATGCATGGTCAGGCACTTTGGTAATAGAAATAAATGTGCAGACTATTTTCAAAATGGGGAGAAAATCCAGGAATCTGAGATGTAAAAGGACTTGGGAGTCTTTGTGCAGAATACCCTGAAGGTTAACTTGCAGGTAGAGTAGGTGGTAAGGAAGGCAAATACAAAGTTAACATTCATTTCAAGAGGTCTTGAATACAAGAGCAAGATGTGATGCTGAGGCTTTATAAGGCACTGGCATGGCCTCACCTTGAGTATTGTGAACAGTTTTGGGTTTCTCATCTAAGAAAAGATGTGCTGACATTGGAGAGGGTCCAGAGGAGGTTCACAAGGATGACTCCAGCAGCAAATAAGTAGTCATACAAGGCACGTTAGATGGCTCTGGGTCTGTACTCTCTGGAATTTAGAAGGATGGGGGGAGGGGGATCTCACTGAAACCTTTCAAATGTTGAAAGGCCAAGGCAGAGTAGATGCGAAAAGGATGTTTCCCGTGGTGGGGGAGTGTAGGACAAGAGGGCACAGCCTCAGGATAGAGATGCGTCCATTTCAAACAGGGATGCGGAGAAATTTCTTTAGTCAGAGGGTGGCAAATTTATGGAATCTGTTACCATGTGCAGCTGTGGAAGCCAGGTCGTTGGGTGTATTTAAGGCAGAGATTATAGGTTCTTGATTGGACATGACATTAAAGGTTATGGGGTGAAGGCAGGGAATGGATTAAGGAGGTAAACAAAGGATCAGCCATGATTGAATGGCAGAGCAGACTCGATGGGCCAAATGATCTAATTCTGTTCCTATGCCTTATGGCTTTATAGTCTTTACCATGGATGCTGCCTGGCCTGCTGAGTTCCTCCAGCATTTTGTGTTGATGATGTAACTAACTATCATCTCCAATTCAAACGGCATGTCCTTTGGTTAAATGAAGGAAAGGATTTAACGAGAGAGACCTCAGACCTGGCACGAAGCTCATGATTTTGCCATCCTGTATACATCTGAGATATGGATTATATATAGCAGACTTCTCAAGACACTTGGAGTTATAGAAGTGCTGCAGCGTAGAAACAAGCCCGTTGGCTAATCCAGTCATAAAACTATGACCAATAATGTCTTTGTAAAGTCCTCCAAATTCTGTGGACAAATAATCAAACCAATGTCAGCATCCTCTTTTGAGACAATGTCCTCTACACCGAGACTTCAATTACTGTCAGACTGCTATGCTGGCTGACTACATCATTCACCGGTGCAGCACCTTGAGACAGACACTCTATTCCATAGAAACATAGAAACCTAGAAACATAGAAAATAGGTGTAGGAGTAGGCCATTCGGCCCTTCGAGCCTGCACTGCCATTTATTATGATCATGGCTGATCATCCAACTCAGAACCCCGCCCCAGCCTTCCCTCCATACCCCCTGACCCCCGTAGCCACAAGGGCCATATCTAACTCCCTCTTAAACATAGCCAATGAACTGGCCTCGACAGTTTCCTGTGGCAGAGAATTCCATAGATTCACCACTGTCTGTGTGAAGAAGTTTTTCCTAATCTCGGTCCTAAAAGGCTTCCCCTCTATCCTCAAACTGTGACCCCTCGTTCTGGACTTCCCCAACATCGGGAACAATTTTCCTGCATCTAGCCTGTCCAATCCCTTTAGGATCTTATACGTTTCAATCAGATCCCCCATCAATCTTCTAAATTCTAACGGGTACAAGCCCAGTTCATCCAGTCTTTCTTCATATGAAAGTCCTGCCATCCCAGGAGTCAATCTGGTGAACCTTCTTTGTACTCCCTCTATGGCAAAGATGTCTTTCCTCAGATTAGGGGACCAAAACTGCACACAATACTCCAGGTGTGGTCTCACCAAAGCCTTGTACAACTGCAGTAGTACCTCCCTGCTCCTGTACTCGAATCCTCTCGCTATAAATGCCAACATACCATTCGCCTTTTTCACCGCCTGCTGTACCTGCATGCCCACTTTCAATGACTGGTGTTTAATGACACCCAGGTCTCGTTGCACCTCCCCTTTTCCTAATCGGCCACCATTTCATTTGGCTTTGTGGGAGATCGCCAGACAGAGACAGGGAAAAAGACTCGAGAGGTTCTTGAACAAATACAGCATCCCCTCTTTGACTCCTGGAAATCTCTACTCCACGGCTGTTCAAAGTGGAGAAGGAGGTTTTGAGTTGGTATGACATCAGGAGCAAACAGAAGCTCTCGAAGTAATAGAAGGGGCGCACCATTTTGCAGAACTACCCACCTTTTCACTTCATCAGCTACCTCCTACCCCACCTGTAGAGGGGCCCATAAATTCCACAAAGGCCTCATTAGCTACCTCAGATCCACAAAAAAAGAGTGGAAGCAAGCAAACAACAGGAATTCTGCAGATGCTGGAAATTCAAGCAACACACATATAAGTTGCTGGTGAATGCAGCAGGCCAGGCAGCATCTCTAGGAAGAGGTGCAGTCTTCCTAGAGATGCTGCCTGGCCTGCTGCGTTCACCAGCAACTTTTATGTGGAAGCAAGCATTCTTGATTCTGAGTGATTGTTGTCTAAAATACCACATAGGTCTATGTATCTTTTCCCTTTTAAGTAATATTGTATTCTCCTGGCAATGGCTATTAAATCCATACCCTTCCTGATCATAATTGTCACATTCCCCACCTCTCTGGCCCCTGGCTTCACTGCGAATTTGTATTCACTGGCTGCACCACTCAGTCATTTCAGCTGTAGTGCTGGCCTGCACTCTGTGCTTTGGTTTTGATCCCAGATTCTATAATTATATAAAGTCATCCTGAACGTTCCACAGAGTGAAAACCGTCAGTACTAATTGAACACCTTAGCAGAAAGAAGCTAGTGTCGGCGAAGTGTCCATTATTAGAGCAAGGAATTCCTTATAGAGTTCCATACCATAGCTATCTGACCATAGGATAACAAGATGTAGGAGCAGAATAAGGCCATTTGGCCCGTCGAGACTGTACCGTCAGTCCATCATGGCTGATTTATTTTCCCTCTCAACCCCACTCTCCTGCCTTCTCCCCATAACCTTTGACACCTTGATCAATCAAGAAACTATCAAACTCTGCTTTAAATATACCCAATGACTTCCACAGCCATCTGTGGAAATGAATTCCACAGATTCACTGCCCTCTGGCTAAAGAAATTGCTCGTTACCTGTAAAGGATTCTAAAGGAATGTCCTTGTATGCTGAAGCTGTGGCCTCTGGTGTGTCCTGTACTCACTCACTCTAAGAAACATCCTCTCCACGTCCACTCTATCAATATTCAACGTGTTAAAATGAGATCCCACACAGTCTCCTAAACTCTAGAGTGTTGGCCCAGAGCCATCAAAGGGTCCTCACACATTGACCCTTTAATTCCTGTGATCATTCTCCTGAATGTTCACAGGACCCTCTCCAATGTCAGCACATCCTTTTTTAGATATGAGGGACCCAAAATTGCTCACAATTCTCCAAGTGCGGTCAGACTAATGCCCCATAAAGCCTCAGCACTACATCCTTGCATTAATATTCTAGCCCTCTATCACAAAGGATTCCCATTGCCCTGAAACATATAGACGATAAAGGTCAAATCCATGCGGAACCAAACTATTGGCAAGAGGAACACCACAGTTGGAAGAGGCAAGAAGATGATGAACAGAAAATTACAATCAGTTGGGCTGAATTCATGTTAATATTTTGAAGGTGATAAGAAAATGTGCTAAGTCACTAATTCTGTTGTAATGAACATTCCAGAGGATTACAGCCAAGAAATTCAATTGCATCACACAGCTTATTGCAGTGTTGTGCGACTGATATTTTTTCCAGAGTGGAATGCAATAGGAATTATCTCTGGAGAGCTTTGCATTACTCTGGATATTTAATTGAGCAGTTCCAAGTATGAGTTACCTTTGTGCCTCTGATTTGATTTCTGAAGTAAAGAAGCATGGGATGTCACTCCTATTGTGCTCAGCCTGTGCTCAGTTCTGATCACCTCACTACAAGAAGGATGTGGAGACTATAGAGTGAGTACAGAGGAGATTTACATGGATGTTGCCTGAATTGGGGAGCATCCCTTATGAGGATAGGTTGAGTGAACTCGGCCTTTTCTTCATGGACTGGCAGAGGATGAGAGGTGACCTGATAGAGGTGTATAAGATGATGAAAGGCATTGATCGTGTGGATAGTCAGAGGCTTCTTCCCAGGGCTGAAATGGCTAACACAAGAGGGCACAGTTTTGAGGTGCCTGGAAGTAGGTACGGAGGAGATGTCAGGGCTAAGTTTTTTATGCAGAGAGTGGTGAGCACGTGGAATGGGCTGCCGGTGACGATGGTGGAGGCAGATACAATAGGGTCTTTTAAGAGACTCCTGGATAGGTACAAGGAGCTTAGAGAAATAGAGGGCTATGGGTAACCCTAGGTAATTTCTAAATTAAGTACGTGTTTGGCACAGCATTGTGGGCCAAAGGGTCTGTATTGTGCAGTAGGTGTTCTCTGTTTCTATATTTCTATTGAGTGTTGAAAGACCTCGATAGAGTGGGTGTGGAGAGGATGTTTCCTATGGTGGGGGAGCCTTAGAACAGGGGACACAGCCTCAGAATTCCTTTAGAATGGAGATGAGGAGGAATTTCTTTAGCCTTGGGTATATTTAAGAGGTTGATAGATTCTTAACTAGTCAGGGAACGAAGGGATTCGGGGAGAAGGCAGGATACTGGGGTTTATAGGGAAAACAGATCAGCTATGATGAAATGGTGGAGCAGACTCGATGGGCCAAATAGGCTAATTCTGCTCCTATATCTTATCTTCTGGTCTTATGCAATGTTCATGATGTTGCATTGTGGAGGAATTTGGTCTAATTTGCTCCAAACTTGCCACAGCTGGACACCCCTGGAATAACCAGTCATGTTCTTTACATCCCGATCACCCAGCTCCCCTCACATTACTTTCCATTGTCACTGGTGACTCTGCAAGCAGGCTCCAACCACTTGGCATGTGGTGCTTTGTGCTGCTGGTAATGCGTTTTGAACCTTGGCCGGGAGGAACACTACTCGTTTGGCTGCATGGTTCAATGATAATTAAACTCAAACTTGAGGTTGAATTTCTGAGAGAAGCACCAAATCCATGATCTTCCGATGGCCCCATTGGTTGCCTTGATATCAATCCCCACCTTCTGCTCATTCATGACTACCTCAGGTTTGTAGCCCTGCTCCTAGGCACTCTCCTGTTTTTGGCCAATCTCTGATCCAAACCTTTCTTCCTTATCTCACCTGCTAATGAGAGTTCCATTCAGATTACTGTCCAATCAAACCACCCGAACAATATACGGTTGGGAGCCCAAGTCTGAAGTGGACATTAACACCTCTGGAGTTCAACCATTTTGGATACACTAGAATACCCGGATTTATCATTCTTTCTTGATGGGCTGTGCTTAGAGGTTCAAATGAGTTCACCCTGATCTAAACAAATGGGAGAGAAGTGGCATTTAAAAGTAACAGACACATAATCAGAGGCACAAATGGGTGGCAGTGTGGAGATATGTCTCTAGCAAAGGAGGTGTAAGGCACTTCTTCCTTTCCCAGCCTGTAGGTCAGCCTTGGGCAAGGTGTAGCACCAACTTAGCAACCACTCCCTGATCAGGGTCGCATGAAGCCACGGGAGCAGGCGGTGGATGGTCGTATGAGCAGCGGGTGCATATCACAAGCCCTGGTTATGCGACCACGGATGTCAGGCAGACAATCTCTGAAGAATATTGATAATGGCTGGGGTCACCCGTCTTGAAAAGACACTGCCCAGAAGAAGGCAATGGCAAAGCACTTCTGTAGAAAAATTTGTCAAGAACAATAATGGTCAGGGAAAGACCATGATCACCTACGTCATACGACACAGCACATAATGCTGGAGGAACTAATGAAGAGATCTGAAACATTGACTGTTCATTCCTACAGCCTCCTCCCCATTGATGCTGCCTGTCTTGCTGAGCTCCTCCAACACTGTGGGTGTGTTGCTCAATATTTCCAACGTCTACAGAACCTCTTGTGTTTATGAGTGGCATTTAAAATATTGATCTGTATTCTTTTAAAGGCAGCGACTGTAAACTTGCCCAACTTTACAATGGAAGTAACCTAAAGAAAGATTGAATTACATTTTTGTGGAACTATTTACTATTTTCACTGTATTCAGAAATCCTAGGCTGTTTTGCATCTAACACGCTGCTTTTGAAATGTATTCACAGCTACGATATAAAGAGATGACAGCAACCAATTTGAAAACTGACTTAAACATTGGTGAGAAAAGCACATCTCACTTCTGAAAATGCAGAATTCCCTCAAAACTAAATTGAATCCTTCAACCTCCGGCACTCACTGAAATGTTTACTAATGACTCAGGGCTGCTTAGGATGGGAATTCCTGGAGTTATCAGCTCTAAAAGTGACAAACACTTTGCATAAAACAATCCTTTGGCAGATAGTTTGTTTAATGATTTCTCCTTTCTCCTTTACTCAGACCTTTCCTCCTCTTTTCTCCTGAAGGTGGTGACTCGGGCTGGAACGCGGTTTATGGGATAGTGAAGCTGTTAGGATGGTGGCCCAAGCCTTCATTGTGCATGGACAAGGCTAGGTGATATCATGAGCCACTCCGCCTTTATTTCAAGCCTTTCCCTACAAGCAGGCGGTTCCCAGTATCCAAACATGAGAACAGAGATCATCTGTTTCCCAGGGTTTAAATGTCTAATAGCAGTGGGCATGCCTTGAGGGTGAGAGGGGTAACTTCAAGGGGGATGTGAGGGGTAAGCTTTTTCTTCATCAGAGAGTTGTGGATGCTTGGAATGCTCTGCCTGGTGTGGTGATAGAGGCAACTACATCAGAGGTTTCGAAGAGAAGTTTAGTTAGGCACATGGATGAGGGGTTAGGAAGATAGAGAAATATGGGCATAGTGTAAGTAGGAGGGATTAGTGTCTGGGTGTTTTTAATTTTCTTCTTAGCAGGTTCGGCACAACATTGTGGGCCGAATAGCCTGCTCCTGTGCTGTACTCTTCTATGTTCTATGGTCTACAATAGATTTGTCTCCTCCCTCCCCTTTTTTTGGGTTTCTCACCTCCTCTACAAACTAGACCAAACCAGAGTTCAAAATGGAGTCATGAATCGCGGACTACACTCCTTTCATGGCACAAGAACTTTGATTGCCAGTGCTTTTGTCTCAGAGCTTTTGAAATACATTCGTTACTGTAATGTAAGGAATGACAGCCGTCAGTTTGAGAACATCTTAACCACCTGACGGGCAAACAGATCTCTTTGCAGACAATGTAGTAGTTCCTCATGACTTATGGAAGCAAGTCATTCCTGAGCAGCAAATTGGACCTGCTCCAGTTTGACTATTGTCTCAACCAGTCCACGGCAGATGCCATTCCATTGGCTCTTCCTTCAACCCTGGGACATCTGGACAGTGAAGATGTATACATCAGGATGCTCTTCATTGACTAAAACTCTGCACTCAACATTATCATCCTCTTAAAGCTAATCCGAAAACTCCATGACCTCAATACCTCTTTGTCCAACTGGATCCTTGTTTTTTCCTCACTTGCAGACCCCAGTTTGGATTGGCAACCAACATCTCCTCTGAAATCTTTATTAGCACTAGGCTGAGTGCTTAGCCCCCTGCTCTACTCACTTTAACTTATGACTACGAGGCTAAGCACAGCTCCCAGTGCCGTATTTAAGTTTGCTGATAACACCGTTGTTAGCTGAATCAAAGGTGCTGACAAATCAGCATATAGGAGGGAGACCAGAAATCTGGCTGACTGGTACCATGACAACATCTCACTTAACGTTTGCAAAATCAATGAGCTGATTATTGACAACAGGAGGAGGAAACTGAAGGTCCATGAGCCAGTGCTCATAGAGGTATCAGAGGTGGAGAGGGCCAGCAACGTCGAATTCCTCAGCGTTATCCTTTCAGAGGATCTGCCCTGGGTCCAGCATATAAGTACAACTACAAGGAATGGATGGCAGCGCCTCTACTTCATTAGAAGTTTGAGACAATTTGGCATGTTATCTAAAATTTTGTATTTGCGCATTTTGTTGTCTTGCATGTTAGTTGTGTGCAGCTTCTCATTGATTCAATTGTCTTTCTTTGTATCTACTGTGAAAGCTGACAAGAAAGCAAATCTCAGGGTTGTATATGGTGACACACATGTACTATGACAATAAATCGACTTTGAACTTTGAAGATAAACATTAGCTTTATTTGTCACATGCACATCGAAACATGAGTCGTTTTGTGTCAATGACCAACACAGTCTGAGGATGTGCTGGGGGCAGCCTGCAAGTGTGGCCGAGCTTCCAGCACCCACAACTCACGAAGCCTAACCTGTACATCTTTGGAATGTGGGAGGGAACCGGAGCACCCAGAGGAAACCCACATGGTCATGGGGAGAACGTATTAACTCTTTACAGACAGTGGTGGGAATTGAACACTGATTGCTGATTGCTGGCACTTTAATAGTGTTATTCTAACAGTTACCCTACCACACTGCCCCAATTATGTGCTAAAGGCTTGAACTGTTTGCTTTCTATTGAATAGCCAACTGTATTACCATGGCTACGGCAATTTAGAAAAGAGATCCTAGGGATTGTGAAGACTTGTCAGTTCTGAGTGACAAAATACTTAGTTTAAGATAATTCTTTATCAGAATGAGAATAAACATGATAACCTCCACAAATAGCAGACCACCACGTAAGCGGTCAACATCGGTCGCTGTTTATATCCATGAGGCTGGTTCTCTAGAAATTGCAGTGGGTGGAGAGTGAGACAGGGAGAGGTGGGAAGGATAGAAAATTGGGGAGGTTCCTTGGCAACTCGGCCGTAACATATTTCAGAACCAAAAACAACATGTCAACCTTCACAACTGTCAGGAGAATATCTCAGAGAAGAAAAAAGAATGAGAATGCACTAACAGGCTTCTGAGACTCCTGTTAAACGGCAGAATAACTTTTCTGCTCCTTGACTGCAATGTGCAGTGCAATTAAGGGCGATGTTTCAAATGATGAATAGGAAACACTTTGCCACAAAAATATATGCAAATAGCAGAGATATGCAATTACCAGGCATTAAGTGCAATCTACAGAGATGTAACATAAATTGTTTAACATTAGCAATCCACCACTATTGCAGCTTTTCAGACCTTAATAAACCTTCCAGACTTTAATGAACTCTGTAACAAATTAGTTTTTCCATTCCCTGCACCCCAATTGCTCATCATATTCATAATTCACATTCATAATTCAAATGTTATTTCCTACATCTGGTGCTGATTGCATTAGGTTTCACTAAAATTAGATGATGTTCTGGCTGCAATTATAATCTCAACCAAGCACCTGACCTGCGCACCGGCAGTACTCAGTGGGTGCCATTTTCAAATTCTAATACTCTTTGTAATTATCAGCCATTTTCGTGCTGCATTTTGTAGAAAGTCTGAAATGATCTGCCTTTATTAATCATACACAGACAAACACAGAGAGCTGTCTGAAGCTGATAGTTGTGAGGAATGTTACTCTTAATTACACCTCAAGAGCAGACACAGGCTGCATTCTGATGCAATGGGAAATGAAACAACATCCCACAGTGAGGGCTCAGGGTAGGAAATGCCCCATACAACTTGACGTAAACTAGAGAAACATATTACCTCCATCTTTTCTTCTCCATCCCCAGAGACTAATGGGTTTTTTGATATTAAGGGAATCAGGAGTATGTGGTGTTGGTGATCTTATTGATAGCAGAGTATATTGAGAGTCCAAAAGGTCTGTCACTGCTTTTATTTCTCAATAGAAAGTGCAGGCACACTTAGCCTATAAGGCCATGTGAATTTGGCCATTCAGTCCATCGTGTTTGACCTTAAGACCATAAGACATAGGAGATGATTTAGGCTATTCGGCCCATCGAGTCTGCTCCAACATTCCGTCACGGCTGATCCATTTCCCTCTCAACCTCATTCTCCTGCCTTCTCCACATAACCTGTCACAGTCTGACTAATCAAGAACCAATCAACCTCCACCTTAAATACACTCAAAGATTTGGCTTCCACAGTCGCCTGTGGCAATGAATTTCACAAATTCATCACCCACTGGCTAAAGAAATTCCTCCTCACCTCTGTTCTAAATGGACGTTCTTCTATTCCGAGGCTGTGCCCTCTGGTCCTAGACTCCCACGTCAAAAGAAGCATCCTCTCCACATCCACTCTATCAAGGCCTTTCAACATATAATGGGTTTCAATGAGATCCAAGTCCTTCTGCAGCCCCTCTGCTTCCTCAATGCTACCTGCCCCTCCACCTATCTTCATATCATCCGCAAACTTGGCCACAAAGGCATCAATTCCAGCATCAAAATCATTGACCTACAACATAAAAATACATAGTCTCAGCACAGACCCCTGTGGAAAGCCGCTAGTCTTCGGCAGCCAATCAGAAAAGGTTCCCTTTATTCCCACTCTTTGTCTCCTGCAATCAGCCAATCCTCTACCATGCTAGTATCTTTCCTGTAACACCATTAACCCTTACCTTGTTAAGCAGCCTCATGAGCCGCACCTTTTCAAAGGCCTTATGAAAATCCAAGGACACAACATCCACTGATTCTCCTTTGTCTATTCTGCTTGTTATTTCCTCAAAGAATTCCAACAGATTTGTCACACATGATTTACCCTAAAGGAAGCCATTCTAACTTTGACCTATTTTATCATGTGCCTCCAAGTACCCTGAAAGCACGTCCTTAACGATCGACTCCAACGTCTTCCCAACCACTGGAGGTCAGGCTAAGTGGCCTATAATTACCTTTCTTCTACCTCCATCCTTTCTTGAAGAGTGGAGTAACATTTGCAATTCTCCAATCCTCTGGAACCATGCAAGAACCTATGGATTTTAGAAAGCTCATTACTAATGCGTCCACATCTATTTCATTTAGAACCCTGAAATGTAGTCCATCTGGTCCAGGTAACTTACCTAACTTCAATCCTTCTAGTTTACTAAGCACCTTCCCCAAAGTAATAACAACTGCACTCACTTCTGCCCCCTAATACCCTTGAATGTCCAGCATACAGCTAGTGGCAAAGAAAACCAATGCAATTTCATCTGCCATTTCCTTGTCCCCCATTTTTACCTCTCCAGCATCATTTTCTAGCAGTCCAATATCTACTCTTGCCTCTCTTTTACTCTTTATATATCTGAAAAATAATTTTGGTATCCTCTTTAATTTTACTGGCTAGCTTACCTTCATACAGCATCTTTTTTCCTCATTATGGCTTTTTAGTTATCTCCTAATGGTTTTAAAAGTTTCCTAATCCTCTAATTTCCCACTAGTTTTTGCTCTATTATATTACTCTCTTTTGCTTTTCTGTTGGCTTTGACCTCCCTTGTCAGCCACGGTTGCACCACCTTGCTTTTAGAATAGTTCTTTTTCATTATCTATTCTGCGCCTTCCAAATTCCTCCCAGAAACTCCAGCCATTGCTGCCCTGCCATCATTCCTGCCAGTGTTCCCTTCCATCAACTTTGGTCAGCACCTCTCTCATGCTCGTGTCATTCCACTGACCCTAAGGATTTCTTTACCTTAAGCTCTCTAATCAATACTGGTTCATTGCACAACGCCCAGTTCAGGATAGGGTTCAACCACAAGCTGCTCTAAAAAGCCATCTTGTAAACATTCTACAAACTCTTTCTCTTCGGATTCAGTACCAACCTGATTTTCCCAATCTACCTGCATATTGAAATCTCTCATGTTTATCTTAACATTGCCCTTTTGACATGTCTTTTCTATTTCTTGTTGTCACTTGGAGCACATATCTTGGATACTGTTCAGAGACCTGTATGTAACTCCCATCAGGGTCTTTTTACCTGGCAGTTTCTTACCTCTACCCACAAGGATTCTACATCTTCCAATCACATGCCACCTCTTTCTGAGGATTTGTTTTCATTTTTCTTATCAACAGGGCCAGGCACCGCATCCCTCCCCACGCACCCCCCCCCTGCCCCGCCCAACCCTGCCTACCTGCCTGTGCTTTTGATACAATGTGTGTCCTTGGATGTTAAGCTCACAACTATAATCATCTTTCAGCTATGTTTGAGTGATGCCCACAACATCATATCTGCCAATCTCTAACTGCACTACAAGATCATCTACATTTCTCCATATACTGTGTGCTATCAAATATAACATCTTCAGTCCTGTATTTATCACCATTTTGGTTTTGTCCCACTTGTACACTGTAATTCTCCCACTGACTGCAGCTCTGCCCACAATCTGTCCTTCCTGACAATCTCACTCCACACTGGCTCTGCTTGTAAAGCGACAGCCCTATCTTCAGCCCTATAGCACTATCCCCCTGGTAGCCATCCCCCTGCTGATCTAGTTTAAACCAACCCCCCCCCCCCCAACAACTCTGGCAAATCTGTCCACAAGGATAGTCCTCGGGTTTTGTTGTAACCTGTCCCTTTTGTGCAGGTCATACCTTCCCTAGAAGAATGACCTTGCTTTGTGGATCCAGAATTGGCTTGCCCACTGAAGGCAAAGGATGGTTGTAGATGGTTCATATTCTGCAAGGAGGTCGGTGACCAGTGGTGTTCCACAGGGATCTGTTCTGGGACCCCTCCTCTTTGTGTTTTCGTAAATGACCTAGATGAGGAAGTGGAGGGATGGGTTAGTAAGTTTGCTGATGACACAAAGGTTGAGGGTGTTGTGGATAGTCTGGAGGCTTGTCAGATGTTACAGAGGGACATCGATAGGATGCAGAACTGGGCTGAGAAGTGGCAGATGGAGTTCAACCCAGATAAGTGTGAAGTAGTTCATTTCGGTATGTCACATTTAAAGACAGAATATAATAATAATGTTAAGACTCTTGGCATTGTGGAGGATCAGTGAGATTTCGGGGTCCTTGTCCATCGGACACTCAAAGCTGCTGCTCAGGTTGACAGTGTTGTTAAGAAGGCGTATGGTGTGTTGGCCTTCTTCAATTGTGGGATTGAGTTCAAGAGCCGTGAGGTAATGTTACAGCTATATAAGACCTTAGTTAGACCCCACTTGGAGTACTGTGTTTAGTTCTGGTCGCCTCACTACAGAAAGGATGTGGAAACCATAGAAAGGGTGCAGAGGAGATTTACAAGGATGTTGCCTGGATTGGAGAGCGTGCCTTATGAGAATAGGTTGAGTGAGCTTGGCCTTTTCTCCTTGGAGTGACGGAGGATGTAAGGTGACCTGACAGAGGTGTGTAAGATGATGAGAGGCATTGATCGTGTGGATAGCCTGAGGCTTCTCCCCAGGGCTGAAATGGCTATCACGAGGGGCATAGTTTTAAGGTGCTTGGAATCAGGTACAAGGTGGATGTCAGAGGTTAGGTTTTTCACACAGAGTGGTGGGTGTGTGAAATGCACTGCCAGTGAAGGTGGTGGAGGCAGATACAGTAGAGTCTTTAAGAGACTCTTAGATAGGTACATGGAGCTTAGAAAAATAGAGGGCTATGTGGTAGGGAAATTCTAGGCAGTTTCTAGAGTAGGTTACATGGTCAGCACAACATTGTGGGCCGAAGGGCCTGTAATGTGCTGTAGATTTCTATGTTTCAACGTTAAATCTGAAACCCTGCCCTCTGCATCAGTTTCTCAGCCATGCTAGTTCGCCATATTCCTATCCTCACTGGCACGTTACACAAGCAGCAATCCAGAGATTACTACCCTGTACTACCCTTTACAGCTTTCTATTCAGCTTCCTAAATTCTCTTTCAAGAACCTCCTCACCTTTTCTAACTATATCATTGGTATCAATATGTACCAAGACTTCTGGCTGGTCACGATTCCCCTTTAGAAAGTCGTGGTCCTGATCTGAGATGTCCTTGACCCTGGCACCTGGGAGGCAACATAGCATCCAGGTGTGTACAGAATCTCGTGTCTACTCCTCTAACTATGGAATCCCCCATCGCTCTACACTCCTCTTCCCCACCCCTCCCTTCTGAGCCCCAGCATCAGACTCTGTGGCAGTGACCCAGTCACAGCGGCTCAACCAGTTTGCTCCACCATTGATCATGGCTGGTTTATTTTTCCCCTCAACCCCATTCTTCTGCCTACTTTCTACGTTCTGACTATTCAAGAACCTATCAACCTCTGCTTCTAATATACCACAGCTTCTGCCCCTTTATGGAAATAAGCCGGTTGTTCCAATTCATGTCAGTTTACCCCTTGGTTATCTGCAAACTTGGAAAACTGCATACCAGCTGGTTGGAATATTGGAGACTGAAGGGGTTGAAGGGTTTGAGGTAGGAGGAAGGAAGGGAAATGTTACACAGCAAGTTTTGAAAAGAAGGATTTTATGGCATGTGCTTAGAAAACTACTCTCCAGCTATTCACCAATGTAGATTCAATTCAAGTTTAATTGTCATTCAACCATACGTACAGTGTTACTCCAGGGCCAAGGTGCAAAACACAATACCAACAGTCACACACAGCACAAAGCACACATAGCACACACAAAATAACAAGCACATGTAAGATATCAGTAAAATACAGCCATGCAAAAAAACAGACCAAACCCTGAGTCCATGAATGCCGCAGCCATCTGCAGTGAACCACAATACAGCTTGTGAAACATAAGAAACGTGAACGATATGACCACACTAGTACAAAACGTCTCCTCACACAGAAAATGCTGGAGGAACTCCGCATGTCAAGTAGCATCTATGGAGGAGAGTAAGCAGACTGAGACCCCTCCATAGATGCTGCCTGACCTGTTGAATTCCTGCAGCATTTTCTCTGAGTTGCTCAAGGTTTCCAGCATCAGCAGAATCTCTTGTGTTTACATAATGGCTCCATCATTATAGTCATGGCTCTCCTGGCTCTTCCCTGGTCTTAAATTAATTGGTTTACAAATGCTTCTATTTGTTCAGACTATTTTCTTTCACTTTATCCAGTGCTCATTCTGTCTTTGTCAATGGTTCTGTCCGTAGTTTGTATGAGTAGTTGAAGGAGTGTTCCCATTACAGGCAGGGTTGGGTGGTCTGGAGATATCGGGGGACTCACCCTGCAACCATCCTTTCAAACAGCGTCATGGCTGATACCTGGACTATGATTCACACCATGTCAAAAAGTGGTACCATTCCAAAACAGCCATGTCATTCCTCAAATGCCAATATCATGCTGAGACAGCTGCTTAGAGGAGTGTGAAGAGAATCTGCCAATGGCTGCGATTTTGTCTTCCTTTGGGGGAGAATCTGGCCTGAATTCAATTGCTTCTCACAACAGCACAGCTGAGATCAACAACTCTGTGACATTGAATTAAGACTGCTTTGCATTTTGGTGTAGCATAACATTAGCATTATAGCTTTCCTGGAATTTAGGTTTTTTTTCCATTTCCAGGTGGTCTTAAAAAGCATTTAAAAAATATTCTCTCCTTGCTAGGACACCAATCTACAGATGCTAGGATCCTTTCTGACAGCTTGACAGTGCATTCATTTTTAAGCATTGATAGGGTGGGTGGAGAGGGAACTTTGGCCATGGGCCGGATGCTCACTCATTCCTGTATGAATCCTTGAATGCCAATGCTTCCCTTGACGAATTCAAGGGCACTGAAGCCAACCATGACACTTCCAATGAATATCGGCACTGAATCTAGCCACTGTTCACTAACCTCTCTTATCTAATCCAAGTACACACATAGATTTATACAGGTATGGTGCATGTCCACTTGGGAATTTATCCCAATAATATGCTCAGGCTTCAATCTGAGAAATGAATTGGATTGTAATCCAAGGAGGAGGATTTAAACTGTCTTCAGGAAGATGTAGACTCGAGAACAAAACACAATCAATACAATGAAATGACCAAAACAGAGCATGATGTAAGCCTGAGAGATTGGCTAATGTCAATGTTCAAAGAGACCATGGCACCCTCGTTCACAAGTTACTACGAGCCAGTATGCAGGTGAGGTGATTAATTGGGAAGATAGGTAGTATATTAATTACAGAGGATTTGAAGATGGGAGCAAAGATAACATTGCAATCCATCAGGATACTGCGTACAGAATTCTGGGCACAGCTTTGGTCTCCTCATCAAAAATGAATGCACTTTTCCTTCAATATCCATTGGGCTGTTTCCAGTGTCGTCTGTGTTGGCTATGTGTAGTTTCACTGAACATTCTCTGGGTTGTTTCCAGTGTTGCCTGTGTTGGCTGTGTGCAGTTTCACTGAATATTCACTGGGCTGTTTCCAGTGCTGTCCCTGTTGACTGTGTGCAGTTTTACTGAATATTCACTGGGTTGTTTCCAGTACTGTCCTTGTCGGCAGTATCCAGTTTCACTGAATATTCACTGGGCTGTTTCCAGTGCTGTCCCTGTTGGCTGTGTCCAGTTTCACTGAATATTCACTGGGTTGTTTCCAGTACTGTCCTTGTCGGCAGTATCCAGTTTACTGAATATTCACTGGGCTGTTTCCAGTGCTGTCCCTGTTGACTGTGTGCAGTTTCCAAGTTTTCCCTGTGATGTGTGGACTTCCTTCTAAATGGCAATGTTGAGTGTCACTGGTGCAACAATAGCATAGTGGTTTGTGTGTTGCTTTTACATTTTGGGGTGTTCCGTATTTCAGTGTTCAGTTCTGGAACCGTTGTGTAATCAGTCTCTGTACGTCCTCCCCATGGAATGTGTAGGTTCCCTCCGGGATTCCTGGTTTTATCCCACAGTCCAAAGACGTACCGGGTAGGTTAAATTATTGTACATTGCCCATTGATTAGGTTAGGCTTAATTGGGTTTGTTGGGGGTCTCTGGGGCAGTGTGGCTCGAAAGGCTTTTAGGGCTACTCCGCGCTGTGTCACTGGATAAAAATATGACATCTCCACCTCACTGGAGCACCTCAGGGATGTGTGCTTAGCCCACTGCTCTACTCTCACTACACCCACAGCTCTGTGACTAGGCACAATTCAAACACCATCCATGAATTAGCCAACAACACAACTACTGTTAACAGAATTTCAGATGTCACGAGGAGGTGTACAGGAGTGAGGTAGATCAGCTGGTTGGGTGGTGTCACAACAACAACCTTGCAATCCACGTCAGTAAGTCTAAGGAAATGATTGTGGACTTCAGGAAGGGGAAGTCAAGGGAACACACACACCAGTCCTCGTTGAGAGGTCAGCAGCGGAAATGGTGAGCAGCTTCTATTCCCTGGGAGTCTGAGGAACTCTGAACACCTTTCCTGAGCCCAATACATCAATGCCATTACAAAGAACACAACAGTGGCAATATTTCATTCGGAGTTTGAGGAGATTTGGTATGTCACCAAAGTCTCTCCCAAATTTTTACAGATGTACTATGGAGAGCATTCTAACTGGCTGCATCACCGTCCGCTGGGGAAGTGCCAGTGCACAGGGTCAGTAAAAGCTTCAGAAAGTTGTAAGTTCACTACCGTGGGCATGGGCACCAGCATCCCTAGTATCCAGGACACCTTCAAAAGGCGACGCCTCATAAAGGCGGCATCTATCATTAGGGACCCCCATCACCCGGGATACGGCCTTTTCTCATTGCTGTCAGCAAGGAGGAGGTACAGGAGCCTGACGACACACACTCATTGATTTAGGAACATCTTCTTTCCTCTGCCATCAGATTTCTAAATGGACGTTAAACTCATGAACACTGCCTCGCTACTTTTTATTTTCATTTTTACGTTACTTGTTTAACTTTTGTACATTTGTGCACACACATCACTTCTAGTTATAATTTATAGTTTTTATTGCAGTGTACTGCTGCCACAAAACAACAAACTTCACCATATGAGCTGGTGATATTAAATCTGATTCTGATTCATCTCATGGTCACTGTCTGAGGCTGAGGGAGGGTCATCTGAACCTCATCACTCTACCTGACTCTCGGGCGAGCTCCACCAGAGGGAAACGCAATGGTTTCCTCGGCAGATACGTGAAGGTATTTTGGGTTTGGCAAAGTTTCTTGGTGGCACGATGGGGCAGCTGGTGGAGCTTGGCTTCATATTCCCAGTGACCCAGGGTTGATCCAGGTCTCTGCTACAGTCTACGTGGAGGTCAGATGTTCTCCTCTGGACTGAGTGGGATTGTCCAGGTAGTCTGTCTCTTTCCACCTTCCAAATTACAGATTAAAGAAAAGCTTTATTTGTTATAAATGTGGAAGATTAAGTTATTAGGGAAGATTGGATAGGTTAGGGCTGTATTCCTTAGAACGTAAAATATTGAGGGGTGATTTGATAGAAGTGGACAAAATTATGAGGCGTGTAGATAGGGTAAATGCAAGCAGGCTTTTTCCTCTGAGGTTAGGTGAGGCCACAACCAGAAGTCATGGGTTAAGGGTGAAAGGTGAGAAGTTTTAAGGAGGACATGAGGGGAAACCTCTTCAGTCAGAGGATGTGTGGAATGAGCTGCCAGTGCAAGTGGTGCATGCGAACTCGATTTCAATGTTTTCGGGAAGTTTGGATAGGTACATGGATAGTAGGGATCCGGAGGGCTTTGGCCCCAGTGCAGGTTGATGGAAGTAGGCAGTTTAGAAGGTTTCGACATGGACTAGATGGGCCAAAGCGCCTGTTTCTATGCAGTACTTCTCGATGACCCTATGTACAGGTGAAATGTATGATTTACATCAATGGCCAACACAGTCCAAGAATTGCTAGTGTTGCTATGCCTCTTACTAACTCTAACCAGTATGTCCTTTTGGAACATGGAAAACACCCGGAGGAAACCTACATGATCACGGGGATAACGTACAAACTCCGTACAGACACCAGCAGGAATTGGACCCCGATCTTCCAGGCAGTGGCGCTGTAAAATGTTACGTTAACTACTACCTTACCAGACTGCTGCTCATGTGAGTTAATAGGTTACTCGGCCACTGTAAATTGTCTCTAGTGCAGAATAAGTGCAAAACCTGGGGCTAATAATATGGGATTGGTGTAAATGGGTTCTTGGTGGTCAGAGCAGATTCGATGGGCCGAAGGATCTTTTTGCTCTAGATGATTCTGCGATTCTATAATACACCAGAAAAGCTCCCAGGTGTGCTTGGGAGATATCAAAGATGACAACAATGGAGAGGGCAAAGGCAACATCGCATATAACTCTGTTTGTTAGCAATGCCTACTGAAAGTATTTAGACCATAAGACCATAAGACAAAGGAGCAGAAGTCGGCCATTTGGCCCATCGAGTCTGCTCCGCCATTTTATCATGAGCTGATCCATTCTCCCATTTAGTCCCACTCCCCCGCCTTCTCACCATAACCTTTGATGCCCTGGCTACTCAGATACCTATCAATCTCTGCCTTAAATACACCCAATGACTTAGCCTCCACTGCCGCCCGTGGCAACAAATTCCACAGGTTCACCACACTCTGCCTAAAAAATTCTTCGCGTCTCTGTTCGGAATGATTATGATTTTGATGATTATGAGGACACGCAGTCCCCTTTTGTTGTCATTTAGTAATGCATGCATTAAGAAATGATAAAAATGTTTTTCATTTGGGCGCCCTTCAATCCTTAAGTCATGCCCTCTCATACTAGACTCCCCTATCATGGGAAACAACTTTGCCACATCCACTCTGTCCATGCCTTTCAACATTTGAAATATTTCTATGAGGTCTCCCCTCATTCTTCTAAACTCCAAGGAATACAGTCCAAGAGCGGACAAACGTTCCTCATATGTTAACCCTCTCATTCCCGGAATCATTCCAGTGAATCTTCTCTGTACCCTCTCCAATGTCAGCACATCCTTTCTTAAATAAGGAGCCCAAAACTGCCCACAGTACTCCAAGTGAGGTCTTACCAGCACCTTATAGAGCCTCAACATCACATCCCTGCTCCTATACTCTATTCCTCTAGAAATGAATGCCAACATTGCATTCGCCTTCTTCACCACCGATTCAACCTGGAGGTTAACCTTAAGGATATCCTGTATGAGGACTCCCAAGTCCCGTTGCATTTCAGAACTTTGAACTCTTTCCCCATTTAAATAATAGTCTGCCCATTTATTTCTTCTGCCAAAGTGCATAACCATACACTTTCCAACATTGTACTTCATTTGCCACTTCTTTGCCCATTCTTCCAATCTATCCAAGTCTCTCTGTAGACTCTCTGTTTCCTCAGCACTACCGGCCCCTCCACCTATCTTCATATCATCAGCAAACTTAGCCACAAAGCCCTCTATTCCATAATCCAAATCGTTGATGTACAATGTAAAAAGAAGTGGCCCCAACACGGACCCCTGTGGAACACCACTGGTAACCGGCAGCCAACCAGAATAGGATCCCTTTATTCCCACTCTCTGTTTCCTGCCAATCAGCCAACACTCCACCCACATATGTAACTTTCCCGTAAGTCCATGGGCTCTTATCTTGTTAAGCAGCCTCATGTGTGGCACCTTGTCAAAGGCCTTCTGAAAATCCAAATATACAACATCCACTGCATCTCCCTTGTCTAGCCTACTGGTAATTTCCTCAAAAAATTGCAATAGGTTTGTCAGGCAGGATTTTCCTTTAAGGAAATCATGCTGAGTTCTGCCTATCTTGTCATATGCCTCCAGGTACTCCGTAACCTCATCCTTGACGATCGACTCCAACAACTTCCCAACCACCGACGTCAAGCTAACAGGTCTATAATTTCCTTTTTGCTTCCTTGCCCCCTTCTTAAATAGCAGAGTGACATTTTCAATCTTCCAGTCCTCAGGAGCCATGCCAGAATCTATCGACTTTTGAAAGATCATCGCTAATGCTCCACAATCTCCACAGCTACTTCATTCTGAACATGCGGGTGCATTCCATCTGGTCGGGAGATTTATCTACCTTTAGACTATTCAGCTTCCTGAGTACTTTCTCTGTCATAATTGTGACTGCGCACACTTCTCTTCCCTGCCACCCTTGAGTGTCCGATATACTGCTGATGTCTTCCTCAGTGAAGACTGATGCAAAATACGCATTCATTTCCTCTGTCATCTCCTTATCTCCCATTACAATTTCTCCAGCATCATTTTCTATCAGTCCTATATCTACTCTCACCTGTCTTTTACTCTTTATATACTTGAAAAAGTTTTTAGTATCCTCTTTGATATTATTTGCTAGCTTCCTTTCATAGTTAATCTTTTCCCTCTTAATGACCTTCTCAGTTTCCTTTTGTAAGCTTTTAAAAACTTCCCAATCCTCTGTCTTCCCACTAATTTTTGCTTCCTTGTATGCCCTCTCCTTTGCTTTAACTTTGGCTTTGACTTCTCTTGTCAACCACGGTTGCATCCTTTTTCCATTCGAAAATTTCTTCTCTTTTGGAATATACCTGTCTTGCACCTTCCTCACTTCTCGCATAAACTCCAGCCACTGCTGCTCTGCTGTCTTTCCCGCCAGTGTCTCTTTCCAGTCAACTTTGGCCAGTTCCTCTCTCATGCCACTGTAATTTCCTTTACTCCACTGAAATACCGACACATCAGATTTCGGCTTCTCTTTTTCAAATTTCACAGTGAACTCAATCATGTTATGATCACTGCCTCCTAAGGGTTCCTTCACCTCAATCTCTCTAATCACCTCTGGTTCATTACACAATATCCAGTCCAGTACAGCCGATCCCTTAGTGGGCTCAACAACAAGCTGTTCTAAAAAGCCATCTTGCAGACATTCTACAAATTCTCTCTTTTGAGATCCAGTGCCGACCTGATTTTCCCAATCCACTCGCATGTTAAAATCCCCCACAATTATCATAACACTGCCCTTCTGACAAGCCTTTTCTATTTCCTGTTGTAATTTGTAGTCCGCATCCCTGCAGTTGTTTGGAGGCCTGTATATAACTGCCATCAGGGTCCTTTTACCCCTGCTATTCCTTAGCTCAACCCATAAAGATTCTGCACCTTCCGATCCTATATCACCTCTTTCTAATGATTTAATATCATTTCTTACCAATAAAGCCACACCAACCCCTCTGCCTACCTGCCTATCCTTCCAATACACCGCGTATCCTTGGACGTTCAGCTCCCAGAGACATGCATCCTTTAGCCACGTCTCAGTGATAGCCATAATATCATACCCACCAATCTGTAGCTATATGACAAGATCATCCACCTTATTCCTTATGCTGCGTGCATTTAAGTATAACATCTTAAGACCAGTATTTGGTACTTTTTGCTTTGATTGCACTGCAACTCATCCCAATAGCTACAAATTTGCCCCATCACCTGCCTGTCTTTCCTGTCATCTTTACTGCTCACTATCTTAGATTTATTTCTGTTTTCCCCTTCCTCTGCTCTATCATTCCAGTTCCCATCCCCCTGCCAAATTAGTTTAAACCCTCCCTAACAGCTCTATTAAACCTTCCCGCCAGGATATTGGTCCCCTTCGGGTTCAGGTGTAACCTGTCCTTTTTGAACAGGTCATACTTCCCCCAGAAGAGATCCCAATCATCCAAGAATCTGAAGCCCTGCCCCCTGCACCAGTCTCTCAGCCATGCATTCATCTGCCTTATCCTACTATTCTTGCCCTCGCTAGCACGTGGCACAGGTAGCAATCCCGAGATTACTACCCTGGAGGTCCTGCTTCTCAATAGACAATAGACAATAGGTGCAGGAGTAGGCCATTCGGCCCTTCGAGCCAGCACCGCCATTCACTGTGATCATGGCTGGTCATCCACTATCAGTATCCAGTTCCTGCCTTATCCCCATAACCTTTGATTCCACTATCTTTAAGAGCTCTATCCATCTCTTTTTTGAAAGCATCCAGAGACTTGGCCTCCACAGCCTTCTGGGGCAGAGCATTCCATATATCCACCACTCTCTGGGTGAAAAAGTTTTTCCTCAACTCTGTTCTAAATGGCCTACCCCTAATTCTTAAACTGTGGCCTCTGGTTCTGGACTCACCCATCAGCTGGAACATGCTTCCTGCCTGCAGCGTGTCCAATCCCTTAATAATCTTATATGTTTCAATAAAATCCCCTCTCAGCCTTCTAAATTCCAGAGTATACAAGGCCAGTCGCTCCAATCTTTCGACATATGACAGGACCCTGGAGATCCTGCTTCTTAGCTTCCTTCCTAACTCCCGGAAATCTCTCTTCAGGACCTCCTCCCTTCTCCTGTCTATGTCATTGGTACCAACATGTACCAAGACAACTGGCTGCTCGCCCTCTCCCTTCAGAATATTCTGGACCCGATCCGAGACATCCCGTACCCTGGCACCTGGCAGGCAACACACCATGCGGGTATCTCTATCAGGCTCACAGAATCTCTTGCCTGTTCCCCTGACTATGGAATCCCCTATGACTACTGCATTCCTCTTCTCCCTCCTTCCCTCCTGCACAGCAGTGCCAGGCTCAGTGCCAGAGACCCGGTCACCATGGGTGTCCCCTGTCAGGTCATCCCCCTCAACAGCATCCAAAACGAGATACTTGTTGCTGAGGGGGACAGCCACAGGTGTGCTCTCCACTATCCGGGCATTTTCCTTCCATCTCCTGACATTCACCCAGTTTTCTGACCCCTGTAGCCTAGGGATGACTACCTCCCTGTAGCTCCTGTCTATCACCTCTTCACTTTCCTGATAAGCAGTAGGTCATCAAGCTGTAGCTCCAGATCTCTAACACGGTCTCTGAGGAGCTGCATCTCGGTGCACCTGGTGTAGATGTGGCCATCAGGGAGACTGGAGGTTTCCCAGGATTCCCACATCTGATACCCTGAACAAAGCACTAACCCTGCAGGCATGCTATCTAATTCTACAGGAATGAAACAGGAAAAATAAGTCTACTCACCCACTTACCTCGCTAAACAGATGAACTTTTAAAACCGTTAGCTCGTACCGTTAGCTGTGAGAGCCCTGCTGTTCCTGTCTGTCCAGGCCAATTCGCCAAGGGGAAAAAAAAGAGTTGGTGCCTCGCTCTCACCTCTTCCCGTTTACCGCCGAAGCCCGTTGAAGCCAAAGCCCTACACTGTGCTCCCACTCACTCCGCTGCCCGCTGTATAGGGTGGTCTCCTTTTTAAACTCTCCTGTCCTGTCTACGTCACGTGCCTGCGCAGTCTCGTCCTTCTTGCACTGGAAAAAGTTTTTTTAAAAACTGCCTTCCTTCAGAATTCAGCTCCCACGCCGCTCTGTTTGTCCCGATCCAAAATTTCTATCAGAATCAGGTTTAATACCACCAGCATATGAGAGAAGTTTGGTGCCTTTTATGGCAGCATTTCAATGCAATACGTAATAACAAAAAAACCCATGAATTACACTAAGTATATATACTGTATATTAAATAGTTAAATTAAATAAGTAGTGCAAAAACAGAAATTTAAGAATTAGTGAGGTAGTGTCCCTGGGTTCAATATCCATTCAAAAATCAGATGGCAGAGGGGAAGAAGCTGTTCCTGAAATGTTAAATGTGCACCTGCAGGCTCCTGTACCTCATTCTTTATGGTTGCAATGAGAAGAGGGCATGTCCTGGGTGACAGGGGTCCTTAAAGATGGACGACCTTTTTTGAGGCACTGCTCCTTGGAGGTGTCCTGGACCCCAAGGAGACTAGCGGCCATGATGGAGCTGACTAATTTTACAACTTTATGCAGCTTACTTTGATCCTGTGCATCAGCACCCCTCCCCTCCTCACCCCCATTCCAGATGGTGATGCGGTGATGCAGCCAGTTCGAATGCTATCCACAGTACATCTATAGAGATGAGCAAGTGTCTTAGGTGACAAACTAAATCTCAAACTCCAAGTGAAATTGAGGTGTACATTGACAGCACGATCCGGATGTGGTCATCGGTCGTCACTGGGCTCATCAGAGGGATGATCTGTATGTATGAGGAGTTGAAATTCGTCGTTACACACAGCTGCTGAACATGTAGTCTGGTAACACTTGTATTTATTTCTGTTCCAGAAATAGTGCAATTATCATATTCACAAATAAATGCAATCATTTTGTTCCTCTGAGTATCTTCAAAGAAAATTCTCGAAAGGAAAAACTTAATAAATTATCCACGTGCCTTCCGGAGCTTTTACACCGACTTTACTCAGCTTTCACGATCTGGGATTGTTAGCATAATTTAGATTAAATAATAACTTACATTTTTCAGAACTACTTTAAAATGGGTGAATTATTATTTGCCAATTAACCATGGCTTCCTATTACTACAGTCCGTTCATAGATCTGTTTTATCCTAATTATCCTACCATGGAATGACTCCTTCACCGATACAGCAGTCTTTGTACTTTACACTTTGCTAAGAGGTAACCTTTCTTATAAGTTTCATGAAATTGCTATGCTAATCGTGACCCAGTGATTTCTTCTGAGCTGATGTCAACCTAATCACCTGGAGGGGCAGTAAAATTGGACAGCGCCTGTCTGGTTCAGCAAGGGAGGGCGCACAGATGTCGGCCAACGTTCCTGATCCTCATTCATGCTTTTACAAAGTGGGTGTGTGTGTGGAAGTTAGCTGAAGGAGCAGTCTGAACTGGATGTAACCATGTCCACAGTCAAAACACTCACTGACTTCACATCCTTGTTTAATTTGTAAGTAGAGATCACCTGGGATGATTTAAAGATATATACCCAGTGATTACTTTATGGGGTACCTCCTGTACTTAATTGGGTGGTGGGGTGGATTTAGGGTTCTACCAAAGGAGGTGTAAGGTGCTCCTTTTCTCTGCTAGCCTGCAGGCCACCACTGGGCAAGGTGTAGCGGACTTTTAGCCCCCCTCCCCCACTGATCATGGTCATGTGAAGCCAAGTGAGAAGCTGATGGATGGTTGGATGAACAGATGGTGCATATTGCAAGAACTGGTTATGCGACCACTGATGCCAGGCAGACAATCTCTGAAAAGTGTTGATAATGACTGGGGCCCTCCCAACCATTGAGCACATCTACATGAAATATTGCTGTAGAAAAGCAACATCCATCATCAAAGATCCTCACCACCCAGGCTATGCTCCTTTCTCACTGCTGTCGTCAAGAGCTTCAGGACTTGCACCACCAGGTTCAAGAACAGTTACTACCCCTCTACCATCAGGTTTTTGAACAAAAGGAATATAAATTCATTCTATTTCTGGTGTTCCCACAAATAATATTCTCACTTTAGGAATTCTTTATCTTGTTATTCCATGCTTGTCATTTATTGCTATTTATTTACATTTGCATTGCACTGTTTGTTGTTCATTGATCCTGTTCACAGTTTCTGTTCTATAAATTTGCTAAGTATACCTGCAGGAAAAGAGTGGTGACTCTGATAATGAGTTTTACTTTGCACTTTTGAACTTAGTAGAAAAAATTGCCAAGAACAATCATGGTCAAAGACCATGATTGCCCACGTCATACGACGCAGCACATATGATGATGATGTACCTCATAAAGTGGCCAGTGTGCATATGATTGTGATCTTTTCCTGCTGTAGCCCATCAATGTATTTAATGTGTTGTGCATTCAGAGATGTTCTTTTGTTTTTCCCACTATTCTCTGTAAACTCTAGAGATTGAGTGTGAAAATCCCAAGAGATCAACAGTTTCTGAGATACTCAAACCTCCCCATCAGGCACCAATAATCACTCCGCGGTCAGAATCACATTTCTTCCCCATTCTGGTGTTTGATTTGAACAACAACTGAACCTCTTGACCATGTTGGTTGGTGCGGCTCGAAGGGCCAGAAGGACCTACTACACGCAGTATGTAGGTCAGTCAGTCAATCAATAAATAAAAACATGATGATAGTTTCATGGAGACAGGCAAGAGGAGGTTTCTGTGGAATAGAAACCTTGGCACAGATATTTAGGCTGAGTGGACTGTTCTACTGTTACAACAATTATTTCAACATTAATTAATTAGTTGTCATTTAACATGTTAGGACCCTGCCGTGCAGAATTTGACTGCAGCTGTTTCTGCTGTACAACAATGGTTGCATCCCAAAATTTCACTGTGATTTGCAAAACATTTTGGGATCTCCTGAGGTGGTGAAAGGTGATGTGCAGATACTTCTTCCGTTATTCCTTAATTCCAAAGTTGTGACAGCTCCATTTGGGTGGCAGGG
This sequence comes from Mobula hypostoma, assembly GCF_963921235.1. Classification (NCBI taxonomy): domain Eukaryota; kingdom Metazoa; phylum Chordata; class Chondrichthyes; order Myliobatiformes; family Myliobatidae; genus Mobula; species Mobula hypostoma. The sequence goes on along the minus strand of NC_086123.1, from coordinate 35,733,496 downwards.
TGGAGATATGTCTCTACCAAAGGAGGTGAGAGGTGCTCCTTCCCTCCATTAGCCTGCAGGTCACCCTTGGGCAAGGTGTAGCACCTGCTCAGCCCCCAATTGGGGTCACGGGGGAGCAGGTGATGGATGGTCGTATGAGCAGCTGGTGCACATCACAAGTCCTGGTTATGTGACCACTGATGCCAGGCAAACAATCTCTGATAATGGCTGGAGTTACCCATCTTGTAAAGACACTGTCCAGAAGAAGGCAATAACGAACGACTTCTGTAAAAAAATTTCCAAGAACAATCATGATCATGGAAAGACCATGATTGGCCATGCCACACCGCACAGCACGTAATGATGGTGATGATAACTCCGGTAGAGCTCTGCCACCAACAAGATAGCTCAGTGTCAGAGGCCTAATCTCACAGAGTTGTACAACACTACAACACAGAAACAGGCCCTTTGGCCCTTCTAGTCCATGCCGAACTATTCTTCTGCCAAGTCTCATCAACCTGCACCTGGTAGATACCCTTCCATGCCCCTCCCATTCATATATTCAAATTTCTCTTATTTCAAACCCCCATCCACCACTTTTGCTGGCAGCTCGTTCCACCCTCTCACTTCCCTCTGCATAAAGGAGATCCCCCTCATGTTCCTCTTAAACATTTTATCTTTAACCCTTAACCAATGACCTCTAGTTCTAGTCTCATAAAACCTCAGTGGAGAAAGCTTGCTTGTGTTTACCCCATCTATACACCTCATAATTTTGTATACCTCGACTAAATCTCTTCTCATTCTTGTACGATCAGGGAATAAAATCCTAACCTATTCAAGCGTCCAACATAACTCAAGTCCCGGCAACATCCTTGTAAATTTTCTCTGTACTCTTTCAAACTTATTTACATCTTTCCTGCAGGTCAGTGACCAAAACTGCACACAATACTCCAAAATAGGCCCCACCAATGTCTTGTGCAACTTCAACATGACATCTCATCTCTTGTACTCAATACTTCTGATTTTTCAAGGAAAATGTGCCAAAAGCTTTTATTTTTGACCAACCTATCTGCCTGTCACACCACTTCCAAGGAATTTTGTGTCTGTATTCCTACCCTGGTTTGTATTTCCAAAGTGCAACACCTTGTGGGGCGGGGTGCGAAAGCAGGGGTGACACAAGAGCGGGAGAGGAAGAGACAGAGGATGAGGGTGAGAGAGACAAAGAATGTAAGAGAGAGCAAGAGAAAGAGAGAGTGAGAGAGAGAAAAAGGGGGTGAGAATGTGTGTGAGTGAGTGTGTGAGAGTGTGGGAGAGTGAGAATGAGAGGAAGAGCATGGGAGTGTGGAACTGAGAGAAAGAGAGAGAGAGAGTGAAATATTGAGAATGTGGAGAGAAGGTGAGAGTGAGACTGAGAAACAGAATGAAAATTAAGTGTGGAGAGAAAGAGAGAGGGTGAGAGTGAGAGATTGTGACTGTGAAGGGGGGGGAGAGGGAGATTGAAGGAGAGAGAGATGGAGTGAGAGTTGGTGTTATTGACCTTGTTAAACGTGGTGAGGTTTCGGGGGGGGGGGGGATGGCAGTACAGGTGCAGACATGTAGAGGTGAGCACATCGCTACAGAGCTAATCAGGCATTTAGTCACCGTTACTGAAATGTGCACATTGAAGGTGCCGGCAAGTTAATCAAGTGCATTCTGTATAATACATCAGGTTGTACCCAGCCACACCACGAACAGCTATTGCTGATTACGATTGAGCCTCAGCCAATGTTCAAATCCTTAATATGGAGGATATTACTGAGGTTATTTGTAACTCTACTTCTCAGAAAACCCGTCTCCTGAATGAAGTTGTCGAACTGACACATACCCAGGGTTGAGCACTTTGACACACTTGTTTAAGTTCTGTGTCCTCTGCTATAAACCACAATCCTCCTTTCAATGCTTATTATAATCAGCCATCACAGGGTTCAAGTTCATTGTTTGAGTGCCTCGAGTAGCTATGTGTTTAATATGCCAAATATCTAGTTTTCCCAGAAGAAATCAGTTGAAAGTAGACCAATGAAGACTGTATTACAGGAAAGAAAGTCGCTCCATTTATTCCATTAAAACCCTTGAGGCCTGACTTCAAATTCTCACCTAACTCTGATTAAAAATTCTTTCTGTCCCTGTAGTTTACTCCAGTTATATTTGTTATATCAGAAGGCCATGGGTTCAAACCTGCTGAGGAGATCTGAACAGATTAGCTAAGCTGACCTAGAAAACAGAAAATGGTAGGAACACTCATCAGGTCAGATTCCATCTGTGGAAAACGAGAAAGAGATAATATCTCAGGTCAATGACCTCACATCAGAGAAGGAAATGTGTATTTCTGCAGTATACAGTAATTCTAATGAAAGGAGAGTAACCTGAAACAGAAACACTGCTTCTCTCGTCACAGGCCTGATGGCCTGTTGAGCATTTCCACCTTTGTTTCAGACTTGCAGTGTCTACGGCGTTTAGCTTTGAAATCCAGCCTGACAATCGAGTACAGTACGAAGGGAGTGAAGTCCTCACTATTAGATTATAATGACAATCAGGTTCATACGTCAGAGTTTGTTGTATTGTGCAGCACTACAGTGCAATTACTAAAAATTATCATACATTACAACAGGAAAGATATAAAATAAGTAAGTAGTCCAGAAGAGAGCAAAATAATGAGGCAGTCTTCATGGTTCATGGATCGTCCATAAATCTGATGGACCGTCCATAGATCTGATGGGCTGTCCATAAACCTGATGGGCCGTCCATAGATCTGATGGGCCGTCCATAGATCTGATGGATCGTCCATAGATCTGATGGGCCGTCCATAGATCTGATGGGCCGTCCATAGATCTGATGGACCGTCCATAGATCTGATGGGCCGTCCATAAATCTGATGGGCCGTCCATAAATCTGATGTCAAATTGTCCCTAAAATATTAGCCTCTCTGATGGTAGTAATGAGAAGATGGCATATCCTGGATGTTGATGAGGTCAAATCTACCTTCCTAGGTAGATAAGCTATATGACACAATTCAAAGATGAGCAGACAATTTCACGTAATGCCTTGATTGATGTTTATCACCTATACAGTGCCCAAAAAAACAGATTTCCTAACAAACTGAAAATTTTTTAAAAAGTGCATAAACTGGAAATCTGAAATAAAAACCGAAAACGCTGAAGAGATAGATAAACCAGGTGTCAGTAGTGCAGCAGCTAGCCAACGCTTTACAGTACCGGCAACCCGGGTTCGATTCCCACCGCTGCCTGTAAGGAGTTTGTACGTTCTCCCCGTGACCGCGTGGGTTTCCTCCGGGTGCTCTGGTTTCCTCCCACAGTCCAAAGACGTACCGGTTGGTAGGTTAATTGTCCCATGATTAGGCTAGGGGTAAGTCGTGGATTGCTGGGCAGCAGAGACTGTGCTGTATCAATAAATAAGTAAAATAAAAATTTTACAAAAAGGTCAGACGGCATCTACAGAGACAAAATGGGTTATTTTTCTAGCTGTCAATAGCACATCAAAAGAATGAGCTGTTGGACAAACAGTAATTTATATTCATTAGACCATAGATACATTGTTCATCATAAGACATTAAGCAATGTGGTCAGGTGTACTGATATTGTGGTTGAACTTGGATTTGCCACTTCAACCAGTCAGATATTAAATTGTCAGTCGATTGTACACAATGTGGATTTCCTTTCCCAGTAACTTCAGTTCAATTGCTGTGAATACACTTGCAAAGGCAAATCTGTCCCCACTGTCATTTTAAAAGTAACTTTTCCTCACAGGAAATCAAGGCAACAGCAGCTTGTAACAGACTACTATAAAAAGTGAAGGAGGAATTCGAGCAGAGAGCAGTGCTGGGCTGACGACTGTGAATACCCTGTGCCCTCTAAATGGGGCAAAGTGCAAACAGGAAACCCTCATCCACAGAATTACAACACAGCATCAGAACAACAAAAATATTGAGGCACGTCACACTATTAATTCTTCAATCAGTAAACTGGTCAGTAAGCTTCTTTCTTTCCGAAACCGTAGCAATCCTTAAAATAGTTTGCCAATAATATTCCCGATATTTCAAAGATTCTAATAAAAACCTGGATTTTCCCTTAGCATGATTGTCATGACAAAGAATATGTTACTACTTTTATTCCTTCCAAGATTCTTAAGCAATGAAGCAGTGCCGACAGTAAGGTTAACAATCCTTCTTTTCCATTCATCAAGGACGTGACAGCTAAAATTCATTTTAAGATGAAGCAAGTGCAATATAATCCTTTCTCTCAGACATTGATAGACTAGCAGCTGGGAAAGAATTGCGCAGTAGTAATGAAATTAGTCTAAAAATGCTAGAGGATTGCAGATAATTGCCCTTGTCTGTCATGGGCAATAACATCTCTGGAGTTCCTGCTTACTGATTATAATAAGCAGCCAAAGGCTTTAATAATAGATTATTGCTTTGCACTTGTTGGGGAACTAAGAGCAGAGATTCTGACTTTCTGAAATCCACATCATGCCCTGAATAAGAAAATCCTGCACTAGATGACATTCCGTTTCTTTGTGCACGAATCCGACATTTTCAGATCAGATCACTTTTTGTAAACTAACGAGTTTTACAGAAAAGATACAATTATTATTTAATGAAGCCAAATCTTTTCAGCCCACAAGACTCGGTAGGATGCACCAATATTTTGGTCTTTCCTGTTCGCGCTGGCACTGGCTAACGCTAATGTAAACTCGAAATGCCAACTGCCCATTTCCCTCTACAGATGCTGCTCGACCTGCTTGAGTTCCTCCAGCAACTGCGGTTCGGTCTTTTGTGCCAGTAATGTGAAGCGGTCCACCCTTCACTCCAACTCAGTTCTCTCTGCCCACAGAAGCCACCTGACCTGCGGAGTCTCTCCCGCTTTGTCTTTTATATCATTTTTCAGAACCTATGTGCTCTCTCTCTGTTCCAATGTTTAAATCAATGACTTAAGTGCCGGGCCAGAGGGTTTTGGGGCCGGAGGTGAGGGACGGGCCAGTTGAATTTGCTGCTCTGCGAGATTTACTCGTCTCCGTGCTGAGCTGAGGCTGTGGCCTGCAACTGACGGGCACCTGGACCGGCTGCAGTGACGACCAGCTTCGTGCCTGTGGACCCACCTTCCTGAACTTCAGTCCTGAATGTGATTTCCTTACTTTTATTGTTTGCCCGTTTTGCTTTTTTCTCTACACATTGGTTGTTTGACGGTCTTTTTTCTAATGGGTTCTATTGGGTTTGTTTCATAAGGAGACAGTATACATACTTCGATAATAAATGTGCTTTGAAATTTGAACTTCTTTTCTTTCCCCTCTCTAGCTGCCAGCGCTCAAAGTAACTGATTCCTGGATCACCTTTCACCCTAATTTACCTCCATTTCTGTCCTCCCCGAAACTTAATTCTTTTTTCCATTTCCAGTTCTAATGAAGAGTCTGACTCTTTTTCTCTCCCTATAGATGCTACCTGACATGTTGGGTATTCCCAGCTTTTTTCATTTTTGGTTCAATCCCTCTATTTTTAAAATTGGCTAGCAACTGAAAATGTGCAACTTCCCCAGGGAACCCAAGACCTTTATTACAGTTCCTTATGTTGATGGTGGCTCTTGATCGGGTGCGGCTCCTTGCCTCCAGTAGCCACTTTTGCTGCAGTCCCAGTGGCTAATATTTATGTACAACACACACTAAATGCTGGAGAGACTCAGCATCTGTGGAGGGGAATAAACAGTCGACATTTCAGGCTGCGAATCTTCATCAGTTCTGGAAAAGAAGTTGGGGGGCAGAAGTCAGAATAAGAACATTCCCCCTCCCCTGGTCTCACCTATCCTCTGCCAGTTTGTACTCTTTCCACACTCACCACCACCTTATTCTGGCTTCTGTACCCTTCCTTTCCAGTCCTGATGAAGGGTCTTGGCCCAAAACATTGACTGTTTTTACTCCTCTATAGATGCTGCCTGACTTGCTGAGTTCCTCGAGCATTTTGTGGTTGTTGCTCAAGATTTCCAGTATCTGCAAAATTTGTGTGTTTATGATTTACTACTATTTATGTGCAAGCTTACCTAATGATCCACCTTTTGATGATGAGATATTACAGAAGAATTGTTCACACCTTTAATCCATACAAATGGACAATGCTGCTGCCATTATTTGCTGATGGGAAAACTGGGTGCTGAGGATGATCTTTCAATGGCTAGCCCAGGGGTAGCCAACCTTTCACACTCCATACATCAATTTTTCACTCACGAGTCCAGATGCGCCATACAACTCTTGTACCCCCATTCAATTCTTGTAAGAATATGTTAATAAAGAAATCGTGCGTGAAAAAATTGATGCATGGAATGTAAAAGGTTGGCCACCCCTGGGCTAGACTGTCTTAGCTAAAACGTTGGACAGGCTAGGCTAGTCTCCTGCCATTTCTCCATAACTTTAAACCCTTTCTAATTAAGAACTTATCAATCTCTGATTTTACTGGTTTGATGAGCCAGTTTAGAAGAACGAGGGATGATCTCATTGAAAACCATCGAATATTGCAAGGCCTAAACACAGTAGATGTGGAGAGGTTATTTTCAATAGTGGGTGAGTCTAGGGTCAAAGGGCACAGCCTCAGAATAGAGGAACATCCATTTAAAAAGGTGAGAAGGATGAATTTCTTTAGCCAAAGGGTGATGAATCTGTGGAATTTGTTGCCACAGGCAGATGTGGAGGTCAAATTATGGGATATTTTTAAGCTGGAAGTTGACAAGTTCTTGATTAATCAGGGTGCAAGGGTTATGGGGAGAAGGCAATAAAGATAGGGTTGAGAGGGATAATAATTCAATCATGATGGAATGGAGGAGCTGGCTTGTTGGGCCAAATGGCTTAATTCTGCTCCAGTGTCTTATGGCATTATGGTCTAAATATACAAGTGAGCATAATTTAGTATAATCGATGCCCGGCTAGTCCAGTGAATGTTAACTCAACTGGAATCCCTGTAAAATAGAAATTAAAAGGGTCTGCTCAGGAAGCAAAAAGATTGTGCTCAGTATCATTCATTCATTACAAACTGTATCTGTGCTCAATACAAGATGAATTAGAATTAGAATTTTATTTCTTACACCCATCTCACAACACGCGGGAGTAAAAATCTTTACGTTGTGTCTCCGTCATAATGTACAGGCGATAAGGAAGGGAAATGTGGGAAGATATTGCCCAAATACTAAGATTGTATACATAATTGTTTTGTATACATGTATGTACAATCAGAGCGATGTGTATTGATAAATCTGATGACCTGGTGAAAGAAGCTGTCCCGGAGCCCATTGATCCTGGCCTTAATGCTGTGGTACCGTTTGCCAGATGGAAGCAGCTGAAAACATTTGTGGTTGGGGTGGCTGGTGTCCCTGATGTCCTCCAGGCCCTTTTTACTCACCTGCTGCTGTAAGCGTCCCGAATAGAGGAGCATTCACATCCACAGATGCACTGGGCTGTCCGCACCACTCTCTGCAGTGCCCTGCGATTGAGGGTACACAGTCCCCGCACCAGGCAGTGACATAGTCAGTCAGGATGCTCTCGATGGTGTCCCTGTAGAAAATCCTGATGATTTGGGGACTCATGCCAAACTTCTTCAGCCACCTGAGGTGAAAGAGGTGCTCCACACAGTCTGTATGTACAGTCCAGGTGAGAGCCTCAGTGATGTGTATACCGAGGAACTTGAAACTACTAACCCTCTCAACTACATGCCGATTGATGTCAATAGGAGCTAGTCCACATATATTTAATGTGGGGTGAATAAGATGAATATCTAAATCCACTCTTGTCTGTGCTGTTCTAGTATGGTATACATGCTGACACAGCTAAACTTAATACCCTATCGTTCGTTATGTGCTGTGTCTGACGTGGGCAATCATGGTCTTTCCATGACCATGATTGTCCTTGGCAAATTTTTCTACAGAAGTGGTTTGCCATTGCCTTCACCTGGGCAGTGTCTTTATAAAATAGGTGACCCCAGCCATTATCAATACTCTTCAGAGATTGTCTACCTGGTGTCAGTGGTCACATAACCAGGACTTGTGATCTGCACCAGCTGCTCATACGACCATCCACCACCTGCTCCTGTGGCTTCACGTGACCCTGATCGGGGAGCTAAGCAGGTGCTACACCCTGCCCCAGGGTGAGCTGCAGGCTAGTGGAGGGAAGGAGCGTCTTACACCTCCTTTGGTAGAGATGTATCTGTAAACTGTCACTGAATATACTCAATGCATACTTTTACAATAAACTCCAAGATGCAACCAACCTGTCCAAGATTTGACAGTATTGATTTTCTGTCCATCCTTACAATGGTCGAATGTAAAAACTTTTAATAACGTTTGTCTTAACATATTCAACATTTTGTTAACTTCTTAAGCTCTATCTCAGATAATTTTCTGCCTTGTGGCAAGGTGGTGTCGCATCAGAATGATCATCCTGGGTTCAAAGTGCGAGAGAATAGCATCTAATTAATTTCCTCAATGGATTATTGACAAGAAAGAATGTTTGGAAGTATGATGTTAGGACAATTGAGGGCGCATCCAAAACTATCACCAAATTGGATTTGCTGCAGATTCTTTAGATAAACATTAAACTAAAGGAAAAACACAGAAATGGACTACGTGTGCTCACTCTGAAACCTGGTCATTTAATTCACCTGGACTGACAACATCACGTTCCAAGTATCTACAAATGTAAGTTTCTGCTTGCAACTCAGACCGGGCAGCCTTAAGCTGGATATTATCATTATTGCAAACAGCTGTGAAACCATCTCAAACAAATACTACATCATGAAGTGACCTTCTGGCGAATTATTATACCCAGAGTAATTGATGAGCGAGCGCAAATGGTGGTGAACTACAGCTCCGGCTGCAGAGTGCAATGTTTCAGTCTGGAGGACTGATCATTTACTGCTGGGTCTCAGGACAGTAAAATATTGCACTGCCTACCTCTTAGATTAAGATTAGTTGTGCATCGACCAGGATGGAGAAACGATTGTGTCTGACCCAATAGTACGGCTGAAAGGGACAAAGTAGATCTTGTAATGTCCAGTATTGCATGGGTGACCGAGGGGTAAATGACAGAATTCACCACAACTCTGTAGGGCGGTCGGGGATCACTTTTATGTCCATCTGCAGAAAGTGAGGGCTCTTACCCAGAGAATGTAACACTGAGAGTTCAGTGCACCCTCGGTGTTGTATAGCACTGTGATCACTGAGTCAGGTACGATGCTCTCCTAAGGGTTCGTCTATTGGTGGGTCCTCAGGTTGCTGTAAAGGCCGATCCAGGATCCACATGATCTGGGATGTTAGGGTGGATTCCCTTAATAACGAACCCCTGCGAGTGACTTTTGCTAACATGGGGAGGCTGAGGCAGGGCAGACGTCACCCTGTCCGTGACAGATTGGGGTCAGGGTCCGGTGACGTGGAATGCAAGACAACTGGGGATCCGTCACTGCTGCAGCCTTCCTCTCTCTTCACTGCCGTTGTGGTGTGTCGTCACCTTCCGGCAGCTCCACTCTTGATTGGATCGCTCTGTGTGGAACCTCCCCGTTGTCCTGACTGCCAAGAGCTACCAGGAGCTACGTGCCAGCTGGCTGAACTCCAGACGCTATTGCTCTCGGTATCTCGGGATCTCAGGAACTCTCGGGCCATGATCCTCAGCGAAGACAATCTGTACTGCATTGTGCCTGTCCACATTATAAGACTGGTGTCTCAAGCGACGGCTCTCTGATTCAGACACTTACAATTGCTTTAATTTAACAAATTCCAAAAACATTACTCTATAATATGAAGAAAATTACAAAACATTAAGATAATATGCATGTCAAAAGTAATAAATTACAGAAAGTTCTGTAGGGGATGAATACCAACTATCTGGCAGTGAGATCAGAAGATAGGACAGTCACATGAACACAAATATCCTTTAAATCTGACCTCAGTGTAAATGATTATGCCTATTATCCTTCCTAAGGCTGCCAGTAAAACAATTTCATCCCTGTGTCCTGGACATTGTATAAATTAACCTCACAGTGCTCATTCAGTTCTAGTGCCACTAATGACTGAAAACAACTATTCTGCAGTTTAACAGATTCAGTTACCATTTGCACATTTTCTCCCTGCATTTTATACCTCATCTGCCTGAACAACCTGCAAGAAGACCACAACCTTGTGGTTGGGTTTGGAGGCTTGCGTGCTTCAGTGACCTGGAGAGCTTTGCTGGCTTTGTCTCTTGGTAGGGTCACCATGCCAAACAGGTCAAAGGGTAGAGGGCAGACTAAGAATGGTCGATCTGAACTCCAGGTTCAGGGGTTGATCTCAGGGCTAACAACCAGTCAGGGTTGTTAAACAAAACTGTTACAGAAACAGCAATGAAGAATCCTTCTACATCTGAGTAGCCTAGGACAGACAGAGATGGAGGACCTTCATTGCTGCCCTAAACGCCAGTGACATTGTTGCCTGAACAAGGAGGAATGTAGATCATTGACACATTTTAAGTTCCAGGACTATGTGTTAAGGGATGTCGTGAAACACAGTCCAGCTGCTTTAAAGACTCCATTGGGAAAGGCCATAAAGGCTCTCCCACCAGTGCACACCAGGAACCTGTGTAGAACCTATCACATGTTTGTCCTTGGAATGTCTTAAAGAACAATTGATGCCGTGGTGAGATAATGTGAACTTCGTCGGAATGATCTGTCCTGGATTGTGAGTGGTTGATATATATTCACTAGAATTTAGAAGAATGAGAGAGGATTCAATTGTGCAATGTTAAAGATTAGCTTTATTTGTCACATACACATTGAAACATGCAGTCAAATACACCGTTTGCATCAACGATCAACACAGACCAAGAATGTGCAAGTTTTACCAGGCTCCCGGCGCCAGTAGAGTTTGTCCACATCTTACTGAGCCTAAACAGTACACCTCTGGAATGTGGGAGGAAACCGGAGCATTCGAGGGAAACAGACGTGGTCATGGGGAGAACGTACAAACTCCTTACACAAGGGTTCTTGTTATGTGTTGTAACTTCAAAACATTAAACTAATTGAAAGGAAGGAATGGGAGTCTGAAATGAGAGTCTGAATTCGTTCTTTAACTTCAAGTGAGGCTCGCATGTTGTAGCATGATGACATATGCATTCATGTACTTTTATATGTAACCCATAATTATTTAAATGAACAAGAATGCTAAATCAAACAATATATACTCAAGCACTACTGAAATATTAAATAGACAACAGTTCTGACCAGATTCTTCAGGCTGGATGCAGGAAGGATATTTCGATTGGCTGGGCTGCCTACAGAGAGGGATCCCTATCTCAGGACAAAAGGTTTAATTCTGATTGAAGAGAACTTTCTTCATCCAGAGAGATGATGAACCCACAGCATTCGCCACCAGAGAGGCTAAGTCATGGCCCCCTCTACTGCCATGATGAGGCTAAACTCAGTCAGGTTAGAGGAGCAACACCTCATATACCGTCTAGGTAGTCTCCAGCCCCTTGGTATGAACATAGAATTCTTCAACTTCCGGTAATTCCCTCCCCCTCCTTCCTCTATCTCTATTTCACTCTGCCCCCTCCCCCAGCTGCCTATCACCTCCCTCATGGTTCTGCCTCCTTCTACTACCCATTGTGCTTTCCCTTATTCTTTCTTCACCTTTCCTGCCTATCCCCTCCCTGGTTCCCTCCCCCACCCCTTTATCTTTCCCCTTACTGGTTTTTCACCTGGAACCTACCAGCCTTCTCCTTCCCACTCTCCCCCCACCTCCTTTATAGGGCCTCTGCCCCCACCCTCTTCAGTCCTGACGAAGGGTTCCGGCCCGAAACGTTGACTGATTGTTTGCACGGATGCTGCCCAACCTGCTGAGTTCCTCCAGCGTGCTGTGAGTGTCACTGAACATTCTTAAGGAGATAAGTAAATATCTAAATGCAAAAAGTATCAAGGGGAATGGAAAGAAAGGGGGAAAATTCAGATAGACGATCAGTGATTGAATAAAAGGACTCAAATGGCCAAATGATATACTGCTCCTATTTTCCACACTCCTGTAATCATACATAAATTATGTATTTTTCTGAAAAAATAGTGATCTTCCCTTTACCTTCCTATAGAAGAGAGACCATACTTGTACAAGTTTTCGAGATGCAGTTATACCAGAAATCAATATAAATAGAATAAGACTTCTTCACTCTTGCACACAAAATTTCTTGCAACAAGATCCTCAAAAATTGCAATCCAAACTTTAAAGAATAGAATATTAAGGTGAAGAAAGAGTCTCTTTGGGTTCTGTTAACTGAAACCTAAAAAACCCTCCAGAAATTGGAAATGATAGCACACAATGCTATAAATACCGAGCAGGACAGGCAAAATCTGAAATATTCATTCTGTTTCTCTCTTCACAGATGCTGCCTGACTGACTGAATATTTTCAGCACCTCTTGTTTTGATTAATTCCCTGTGCAGATTCTTTTGGAAGAGCTACAATATCTCTTTCCTCAGATTTGTTCAATTTTTCCCACTTAAGATACAGCCAAGGATCCTGTTTCCCCACTGTTCAAATGGAGCAATTCTCCTCCTTGCTTTATAGCTTTCTGCACTGTAGAAATCTTCATTCTTTCTGAAGATCTGCCAGGCTTAATGGTTTTGCACCACATGCATGTTGGAAAGGCTGGAAACATTTTGCATTTTTCAACACGAACAAGATACACCAAGAGCAGCAATGGAAATGCGGAATAATTCTCTAGTCAGGCCTAGAATAAGAAATAAATGGAATGAGGGATGTCAGATGGGCTTTACTTTGTTAATGACAGGTTCCCTCTGGAAATTCCACTTCAAATGAGCTGAAAAAAAATCAGTGAGAAATGCGCACTGCAACACAAACTAGCATCTCTTCTGATTAGGAACTACTTCAGTTTCAAATCACTTAAAAGTAGAGTCTACTTTTACTAACTGAAGTTGTGTAAATCAAGCAACACACATCAAAGTTGCTGGTGAACGCAGCAGGCCAGGCAGCATCTATAGGAAGAGGTACAGTCGACATTTCGGGCCGAGACCCTTCGTCAGCATCTGCAGAATTCCTCGTGTTTGCGTAATTCAAGTAATCTTGAGTTCAGTTGAAATCATACAAAAGGTATCTCTAGTGTTGTAATACTTAAATCCACATAACTCAATTTATTCTTTAAAAAATGAAACAAATAAACTCGCAAACGAGGAAATCTGCAGATGCTGGAATTTCAAGCAACATACATAAAAATTGCAGGTGAACACAGCAGGCCAGGCAGCATATATAGGAAGAGGTACAGTCAACATTTCGGGCCGAGACCCTTCATCTAGACTAACTGAAAGAAGAGCTAGTAAGAGATTTGAAAGTGGGAGGGGGAGGGGGAGATCCAAAATGATAGGAGAAGACAGGAGGGGGAGGGATGGAGCCAAGAGCTGGACAGGTGATTGGCAAAAGGGATATGAGAGGTTCATGGGACAGGAGGCCTAGGGAGAAAGAAAAGGGGGAGGGGGGGAAACCCAGAGGATGGGCAAGGAGTATAGTGAGAGGGACAGAGGGAGAAAAAGAGAGAGGAAAAAAAAATAATAAGCAAATAACAGATGGGGTACGAAGGGGAGGTGGGGCATGAACGGAAGTTAGAGAAGTCAACATTCATGCCATCAGGTTGGAGGCTACCCAGACGGAATATAAGGTGTTGTTCCTCCAACCTGAGTGTGGCTTCAACTTGACAGTAGAGGAGGCCGTGGATAGACATATCAGAATGGGAATGGGACGTGGAATTAAAATGTGTGGCCACTGGGAGATCCTGCTTTCTCTGGCGAACAGAGTGTAGGTGTTCTGTGAAACTGTCTCCCAGCCTGTGTCGGGTCTTGCCAATATGTAGCATTCCACGTCCCATTCCCGGGGTTCCCCCCCCACTTTTCTTTCTCCCTAGGCCTCCCCTCTGATGATCCTCTCATATCCTTTTTGCCAATCACCTGTCCAGCTCTTGGCTCCATCCCTCCCCCTCCTGCCTTCTCCTATCATTTTGGATCTCCCCCTCCCCCTCCCACTTTCAAATCTCTTACTAACTCCTGACGAAGGGTCTCGGCCCGAAACGTTGACTGTACCTCTTCCTAGAGATGCTGCCTGGCCTGCTGTGTGCAGCAGTAACTTTTATTTGTGTTGCTTGAAGCAAATAAACTGTTTAGTTCTAAGTTCAAAGTACATTTATTACCAAAGAATGCATACATTATACAACCTTAAGATTTGTCTCCTTACAGGCAGCCACAAAGAAACCCAAAAGAGTCCATAAAAAAGACACCCAGTGTGCAGAGAGAAAATAAAAACAAATTGCGCAAACAATTAAAGGAAGCAAAGAGCATTTAGAAGGAAAGTGAGACCACAGACATGAAGCCAGCCATCAGTGCAGCTGGAGCAAACCACAACCTCAGTTCAGCACAGGAGCAAGTAAACGTTATGGAACAGTGAGCAGAACCGGCCTGACCCTCGCCTCTTGTCCCAGCACCCCGCCTTTTCAATCTGACCTGGCGTTTAAATCGTCCAGACATCAGGCCACTCCTTGTTCTAGGACCCAGGCAGGCCCTGTCACTTTGATACACTCTGGGCCTGGACCCCACTGCCATGATTCAGTCTGTACCTGAGCTTTACAGATCGGCCTGTTGTTTAGATCGATCAAACCTCTGATCTTTCCTCGCTCTTGTATACCATTAACCAAAGGGTCAGCTTGGGAAGCCATTTAAGGGGATTTAATCTCAAGGAATTCCATTGTACCCTGGTTTATGACAAGAAAATAGTTGTGAATCTTGAGAAGGGGGACAGAGGGTTGTTTTCATATGATGAGACAGTGAAGGAAAGGAAGCATTAAATTGTTGTCATCATGCAGCTGTAGTGGAAGCTGCAGGTGTGGGGTGTGAGACGAGGAACGGGATAGATGTGACTGTGACAGGCTCCACGGTGCACGCTAGGATGAGGCACCAGAAGGTAATGTTCATCCACAAGAACCAGGATGGATCACTGCCTTCAAAGCTCAAAGTAAATTTATTATCAAAGTACATATATGTCTCCATATAAAACCCTGAGATTCATCTCGCGAGCATACTCAGTAAGTCTAATAACCATAACAGAATCAGTGAAAGACCACACCGACTGGGGGGGATAACCAGTGTGCAAAAGACAACAAACTGCGCAAATACAAAATGAAAGCAATAATAATAATTAATAAATAAGCAATGTCTATGTAGAGCATGAGATGAAGAGTCCTTGAAAGAGAGTCCATCGGTTGTGGGAATAGTTTCCTGATGAGGCAAGTGAAATTGAGTGAAGTTATCCCCTTTGGTTCAGGAGCCTGATAGCTGAGGGGTAATAACTGCTCCTGAACCTGGTGGTGTGAGTCCTGAGGCTGTTGTACCTTCTTCTTGATGGCAGCAGTGAGAACAGAACATGTCCTGAGTGGTGGGGGTCCCTGAAGATGGATGCTGCTTTCCTGCGATAACATTTTGTGTAGATGTGTTCAACGGTGGGGAGGACTGGGCCGCATCAACTACTTATTGTTGGATTTTCTGTTCAAAAGCATCAGTGTATCCATACCAGGCTGTGATGCAGCCAGTCAATGCACTGTCCACTACACATCTATAGAAGTTTTGTCAAAGTTTTGGATGTCATGCCGTATCTCTGCAAAATGCTAAGGAAGCATTGGCACTGCCATGGTTTCTTGGTAATTGGCCTTGTGTGCTGGGCCCAGGACAGGTCCTCTGAAATAATAATACCTCGGAATTTTAGGTTGCTGTCCCTCCTCACCCTGATCCCCCGATGAGGGCTGGCTCATGCACCTCTGGTTTCGTCCTCCTGAAGTCAATAATCAGTCCTTGGTCCTGCTGACGTTGAGTGAGAGGTTGTTGCCGTGGAGTAACTCAGACAGATTTTCAATCTCCCTCCGATATGCTGATTCGTCACCACCTTTGATTCGGTCTGCAACAGTGGTGTCGTCTGCAAACTGAAACATGGCATTGGAGCTGAGCAAGTGTAAAGTGAGCAGTACAGAGGACGAAGCCCTCAGCCTTGTGACGCATCTGAGCAACACTCACAACACGCTGGAGGAACTCAGCAGGTCGGGCAGCATCCGTGGAAACAATCAGTCAACGTTTCGGGCCGGAACCCTTCGTCAGGACTGAAGAGGGAGGGGGCAGAGGCCCTATAAAGAAGGTGGGGGGAGGGTGGGAAGCAGAAGACTGGTAGGTTCCAGGTGAAAAACCAGTAAGGGGAAAGATAAAGGGGTGGGGGAGGGGAAGCAGGGCGGTGATAGGCAGGAAAGGTGAAGAAGGAATAGGGGAAAACACAAAGGGTAGTAGAAGGAGGCGGAACCATGAGGGAGGTGATAGGCAGCTGGGGGAGGGGGCAGAGTGAAACTGGGATAGGGGAAGGGAGGGGGAGGGAATTACTGGAAGTTGGAGAATTCTATGTTCATACCAAGGGGCTGGAGACTACCTAGACGGTATATGAGATGTTACTCCTCCAACCTGAGTTTAGCCTCATCATGGCAGTAGAGGAGGCCATGTATGGACGTATCCGAATGGGAATGTGAAGCAGAGTTGAAGTGGGTGGCTACTGGGAGATCCTGTCTGTTTTGGCAGACGGAGCGGAGGTGCTCGACGAAGCGGTCCCCCAATCTGCGTCGGGTTTCACCGATGTAGAGGAGGCCGCACCGGGAGCACCGGATGCAATAGATGACCCCAACAGACTCACAAGTGAAGTGTTGCCTCACCTGGAAGGACTGTTTGGGCCCTGAATGGTGGCAAGAGAGGAGGTGTAGGGACAGGTGTAGCACTTACGCTTACAGGGATAAGTGCCAGGTGGGAGATCCGTGGGGAGGGACATGTGGACCAGGGAGTCGCGGAGGGACCGATCCCTGCGGAAGGCGGAGAGGGGTGGAGAGGGAAAGATGTGCTTAGTGGTGGGGTCCTGTTGAAGGTGGCAGAAGTCGTGGAGGATAATGTGCTGGATCCGGAGGCTGGTGGGGTGGTAGGTGAGGACAAGGGGAACTCTGTCCCTGTCGTGGTGGCGGGAGGATGGGGTGAGAGCCGAAGTGCGGGAAATGGAGGAGATGCGGGTGAGGGCAGAAGAGAAACCACGATACTCTGCCCCCACCCTCAGCTGCCTACCACCTCCCTCATGGTTCCGCCTCCTTCTACTACCCATTGTGTTTTCCCTTATTCCTTCTTCACCTTTCCTGCCTGTCACCTCCCTGCTTCCCCTCCCCTTACTGGTTTTTCACCTGGAACCTACCAGCCTTCTCCTTCCCATCCTCCCCCGACCTTCTTTATAGGGCCTCTGCCCCTTCCCTCTACAGTCCTGACGAAGGGTTCCGGCCCGAAACGTTGACTGATCATTTCCACGGATGCTGCCCGACCTGCTGAGTTCCTCCAGTGTGTTGTGAGTGTTGCTTTGACCCCAGCATCTGCAGAGTATTTTGTGTTTATGATGACGCATCTGTGTGATGGAGATCTTGGAGAATCAGAATCTGGTTTAATATCACCGGCATAAGTCGTGAAATTTGTTGTCTTTGCGGCTGTAGTACACTGAAATATATAATAATAGAAGCAATGTGAATTAAATAGTGAAATTAAATAAGTAGTGCAAAAATAAAAATTAAAAAATAATGAGGTCGTGTTTATGGGTTCAACGTCTACTGGCAGAGGGGAAGAAGCTGTTCCTGAATCATTGAGTGTGTGCCTTCAGGCTCCTGTACCTCCTCCCTGATGGTAGCAATGGGAACAGGGTATGTCCTGGGTGGTGGGGGTCCTGAATGATAGATGCTGCATTTTGAGGCATCGCTCCTTGAGATGTTGTTGCCAAACCAAACTGACGGGTCTGCAAGTGAGGGAATCGAGTACTGAATTGCACAAGGAGGTATTGAGGCCAAGGTTATTGATTTGTTGTGAAGGGATGATGGTATTGAGTGCTGAGCTGTAGTCGATAAAGAGCATCTTGATCTATGGGAAAATGGCCAGGGATTTCATTAGGA
Source organism: Mobula hypostoma (assembly GCF_963921235.1). Lineage (NCBI taxonomy): Eukaryota > Metazoa > Chordata > Chondrichthyes > Myliobatiformes > Myliobatidae > Mobula > Mobula hypostoma. The sequence continues at coordinate 35,715,467 of NC_086123.1, read as the reverse complement.
GGGTGCATTTGGAATTCTTTAAAGCACCTTTTATTCCTGCATTTCAGAAGAGCGCTGAAGTGGTTTTGCCATGATGCTGGTTATGTAAACGACCAATTTGTCCTCTCTGAGGCATGGTACATTGATCCTGTAGGTCTTGGCAGTGCCGTCTTTAGAATGACATCCATTTAAGGTTCACTTACAACGTTCCCATTGTAGTCACTGGGTGTGAAAGGAAGGTGACGTGGACCGAACCATTAGCCCTCATACAGCCATCGCATTGTGCAGCCCAGTCCTGAGTATACAACGGAGACACCATTGTCATCAAAACACAGATGGTCAGAAAGCACTGGCAAGGAACAAAGTGAAGGGAACAGAGGGGTGCTCTGTCAAATGGGAAATTGGGAGAGAATGGGGGGATGTAGGGGGAGGGCACTGTCCTAGACTAATTTACAAAAAAAGTTTGCCTTGATCAATTGCTGTGTGTACTGCAGTGAAGGATGGAATTGCTGCAGACCATTGTTGTACTTCATTGAAAGAGAGCTGAGCTATTGTGAGGGCAAGGGGAGAAGGCCAGGCTGAGGTCTCTGGCTTCATGAACCAGAATACCATTGCAAATCAATTAGCTTACATTCCCGAGGAGACCATTCAATCAATTTGAGGTAATATTTAACGAAGAGTCTGCATTTTTTGCCCTGTGTCATCTATATTGCCAGTTAAAGCAAGCAAATTACTGCTGTATGCCAGTGTCTGACTGCTGGTGGAACAACCTGGTTTCTCAGAGGCAAGACTAACTGAGATAACCAATGATCTTACTAACACAGTGACTGGAATGAGCCTTACAGACAAAATATTTATCTACTTATTTACTTATTGAAATAGAATGCAGAATAAATCTTTCTGTTCCTTTGAGCCACACCACCCAGCAACCCCTGATTTAATCCTAGCCCAATCATTGCACAATTTAGAATGACCAATTAACTTACTAACCGGTACGTCTTAGATTATAAGACCATAAGACACAGGAGCAGAATTAGGCCATTCAGCCCATCGAGTCCGCTCCGCTGTTCCATCATGGCTGATCCGGGATCCCACTCAACCCCATACACCTGCTTTCTCGACATATCCTTTGACGCCCTGACCGATCAGGAAACTACCAACATCTGCCTTAAGTGTGCCCATAGACGGCCTCCACTGCAGTCTGTGGCAGAGCACTCCACAGATTCACTACTGTCTAGCTAAAAAAAATACTCCTTAAAAGGTCACCCCTTAATTTTGAATCTGCCCCCTCTAATTCTGCATACCCCCACATTCTAGCATCCTCTCCACATCCTAGTCCTTTCAACATTCGGTAGGTTTCATAGAACATAGAGCATAGAATAGTACAGCACAGTACAGGCCCTTCGGCCCACAATGTTGTGCCGACCCTCAAACCCTGGCTCCCATATAAGCCCCCAACTTAAATTCCTCCATATACCTGTCTAGTAGTCTCTTAAACTCTACTAGTGTATCTGCCTCCACCACTGACTCAGGGATTGCATTCCACACACCAACCACTCTCTGAGTAAAAAACCTTCCTCTAATATCCCCCTTGAACTTCCCACCCCTTACCTTAAAGCCATGTCCTCTTGTATTGAGCAGTGGTGCCCTGGGGAAGAGGCACTGGCTATCCACTCTATCTATTCCTGTTATTATCTTGTACATCTCTATCATGTCTCCTCTCATCCTCCTTCTCTCCAAAGAGTAAAGCCCTAGCTCCCTTAATCTCTGATCATAATGCATACTCTCTAAACCAGGCAGCATCCTGGTAAATCTCCTCTGTACCCTTTCCAATGCTTCCACATCCTTCCTATAGTGAGGCGACCAGAACTAGACACAGTACTCCAAGTGTGGGCTAACAAGAGTTTTATAGAGCTGCATCATTACATCGCGACTCTTAAACTCTGTCCCTTGACTTATGAAAACTAACACCCCGTAAGCTTTCTTAACTACCCTATCCACCTGTGAGGCAACTTTCAGGGAAATATGGACATGTATCCCCAGATCCCTCTGCTCTTCCACACTACCAAGTATCCTGCCATTTACTTTGTACTCTGCCTTGGAGTTTGTCCTTCCAAAGTGTACCACCTCACACTTCTCCGGGTTGAACGCCATCTGCCACTTCTCAGCCCACTTCTGCATCCTATCAATGTCTCTCTGCAATCTTTGACAATCCTCTAGACTATCTACAATACCACCAACCTTTGTGTCATCTGCAAACTTGCCAACCCACCCTTCTACCCCCACATCCAAGTCATTAATAAAAATCATGAAAAGTAGATGTCCCAGAACAGATCCTTGTGGGACACCACTAGTCACAATACTCCACTCTGAATGTACTCCCTCCACCACCACCCTCTGCCTTCTGCAGGCAAGCCAGTTCTGAATCCACCTGGCCAAACTTCCCTGGATCCCATGCCTTCTGACTTTCTGAATAAGGCTACTGTGTGGAACCTTGTCAAATGCCTTACTAGAATCAATATAGATCACATCCACTGCACTACCCTCATCTATATGCCTGATCACCTCCTCAAAGAACTCTATCAGGCTTGTTAGACACGATCTGCCCTTCACAAAGCCATACTGACTGTCCCTGATCAGACCATGATTCTCTAAATGCCCAGAGATCCTATCTCTAAGAATCTTTTCCAACAGCTTTCCCACCACAGACGTAAGGCTCACTGGTCTATAATTACCCGGACTATCCCTACTACCTTTTTTGAACAAGGGGACAACATTCGCCTCCCTCCAATCCTCCGGTACCATTCCTGTGGACAACGAGGACATAACGATCCTAGCCAGAGGCTCAGCAATCTCTTCCCTCACCTCGGGGAGCAGCCTGGGGAATATGCCGTCAGGCCCCAGGGACTTATCCGTCCTAATGTAGTTTAACAACTCCAACACCTCCTCTCCCTTAATATCAACATGCTCCAGAACTTCAACCTCACTCATATTGTCCTCACCATCATCAAGTTCCCTCTCATTGGTGAATACTGAAGAGGAGTATTCATTGAGGACCTCGCTCACTTCCACAACCTCCAGGCACATCTTCCCACCTTTATCTCTAATCGGTCCTACCTTCACTCCTGTCATCCTTTTTTTCTTCACATAATTGAAGAATGCCTTGGGGTTTTCCTTTACCCTACTCGCCAAGGCCCTCTCATGCCCCCTTCTTGTTCTTCTCAGCCCCTTCTTAAGCTGCTTTCTTGCTTCCCTATATTCCTCAATAGACCCAGCTGATCCTTGCTTCCTAAACCTCATGTATGCTGCCTTCTTCCACCTGACTAGATTTTCCACCTCACTTGTCACTCATGGTTCCTTCACCCTACCATTCTTTATCTTCCTCACCGGGACAAATTTATCCCTAACATCCTGCAAGAGATCTCTAAACATCGACCACATGTCCATAGTACATTTCCCTGCAAAAACATCATCCCAATTCACACCCGCAAGTTCTAGCCTTATAGCCTCATAATTTTCCCTTCCCCAATTAAAAATTTTCCTGTCCTCTCTGATTCTATCTTTTTCCATGATAATGCTAAAAGCCAGGGAGCGGTGGTCACTGTCCCCCAGATGCTCACCCACTGAGAGATCTGTGACCTGACCCGTTTCATTACCTAGTACTAGATCTAGTATGGCATTCCCCCTAGTCGGCCTGTCCACATACTGTGACAGGAATGCGTCCTGGACACACTTAACAAATTCTGCCCCATCTAAACCCTTGCAACTAATCAGGTGCCAATCAATATTAGGGAAGTTAAAGTCACCCATGATAACAATCCTGTTATTTTTGCACCTTTCCAAAATCTGCCTCCCAATCTGCTCCTCTGTATCTCTGCTGCTACCAGGGGGCCTATAGAATATCCCCAGTAGAGTAACTGCTCCCTTCCTGTTCCTGACTTCCACCCATACTGACTCAAAAGAAGATCCTGCTACATTGCCTGTAGCTGTAATAGCTGTAATAGTATCCCTGACCAGTAATGCCACCCCTCCTCCCCTTTTTCCGCCCTCTTTATCTCTTTTAAAGCACTGAAATCCAGGAATATTTAGAATCCATTCCTGCCCTGGTGCCAGCCAAGTCTCTGTAATGGCCACTACATCATAATTCCATGTATGTATCCAAACTCTCAATTCATCACCTTTGTTCCTGACGCTTCTTGCATTGAGGTACACACATTTCAGCCCTTTTACCTTACTGTCTTTACACCATTTATTCTGCTTCTCTTTCCTCAAAGCCTCTCTGTATGTTAGATCTGGCTTTACTCCATGCACTTCTTTCACTGCTCTATCGGTCTGGGTCCCATCCCCCTCGCAAATTAGTTTAAACCCTCCTGAACCATGCTAGCAAACCTACCTGCAAGGATATTGCTCCCCCTCCAGTTCAGGTGCAACCCATCCAATCTGTACAGGTCCCACCTTCCCCAGAAGAGATCCCAATGATCCAAAAATCTAAAACCCTGCTCCCTGCACCAACTCCTCAGCCACGCATTCAACTGCCATCTCCTGCAATTCTTACCATCGGTATCACGTAGCACTGGCAGCAATCCTGAGAACGCCACCCTTGAAGTCCTGTTCTTCAGCTTCTGCCTAGTTCCCGAAACTCACACTTCTGAACCTCATCCCTCTTCCTGCCTATGTCGTTGGTCCCAATATGTATCACGACTTCTGGTTGCTTTCCCTCTCGCACCAGGATGTTGTGCAACAGGTCAGAGACATCCCGGACCCTGGCACTCGGGAGGTAACAAACCATGCGGGTGTCCTTCTCACGTCCACAAAATCTCCTGTCTGCTCCCCTGACTATAGAGTCTCCAATGACGACAGCTCTCCTCTTCTCCGTCCCACCTTTCTGCACCACCAGGTCAGACTCAATGCCGGAGGCCCTGCCACCGTGGCTCACACCTGGTCGGTCGTCCCCGCCAACAGTATCCAGGATGGTAAACTTATTATTCAGGGGAATGGCTACAGGGGTGCTCTGCACTACCTGTCTGCTCACCTTCGCTTTGCCCCCTCTGACTGTCACCCAACGACCTGCTTCCAGCAGCCTAGGTGTGACTACCTCCCTGTAGCTCTCATCTATGACTGCCTCATTCTCCCGTATGAGCCGAAGGTCATCCAGCTGCTGCTCCAGATTCCTAACACGGTCTTCCAGATCGCCCAGTTTCAATGAGATCCCCATGCATTCTTCTAAATTCCAGTGAGTACAGGCCCAAAGCTGTCAAATCCTCCTCATATGTTACCCCCTTCATTCTCAGAATCATCCTCGTGAATCTCCTCTGGACTCTCTCCAATGACAGCACATCCTCTCTGTGATATGGGGCAAAAGCTGTTGATAATACTCTAAGTACAGCCTGATTAATGTCTCATAAAGCCTCTTTTGCTTTTATCTTCTATGCCCCTTGAAAATAAAGACTCCACACAATCATTGGAAAATGAAATTAGGAATATAGATTCACTAAAATTAGAATAAATTTCCTCAAAAAGTGGAATTTTAAAAGTCAGCTTTGTGAAACGTCATCAGGACTGGCAGTAAAGAGGAGAGGTTAGAGCAAGGAGGTGGGGTGAGGGGAGGAAGGTGATAGGTGAAACCGGGAGGCGAGGGGGAAACATGTCTAGATTCATTTTATTTATTTAGTTATTTGAAAATAAAGGGCGGTAGAGCCCACACTGCCCAGTTACACTCTAATCAACCAACCCCTACGTTTCTGGAATGTAGGTGGCAACCGGAGCGCACGAAGGAAACAGGGAGAACAGACAAGCTCCTTTCAGAGTGACAGAATTGAGCCCAGGTCTCTGGCTCTGTGATATGTTACACTAACCACAACACTGAAGTTCCAGCCCAGATGGCTGTTTTGTTAAAATACCATGTCACATACACAGAAACATAGAAAACCTACAACACAATACAGGCCCTTCAGCCCACTATGTTGTGCCGAACATGTACTTACTCTAGAAATTACCTAATGATTTTTTTCCGTTTGTCCATCGTTGTTGTCGATGAAGACCTCAACACCGCTGATGGTGCCGAGACTAGCGTGTGATTTGGATTTAAGTGAGGGAGAGTTGCGCAGCGTCAGCCTCACTCTCTCTTCCCAATTCCCATCTGGATCCAGTGGCAAGACAGAGTCTAGACGGCTGGAGATGGGACTAGGCGCAGTGGATGACCAGGACGTCTTCTGTGTCTTGTTCTGCTCTACACGTTCCACGACGCTTGCAGAGACCGCCTTCTTGATTGTTGGACCTTCCACTGGTCTCGTCCGCTCAATCCACCAGAGTCTGTCTTCACATGCTGGGATAGACAACTCCCTATCTCACCGAGGGTTTGAGACCCGTCGGCTACCCTCACCTGGTTTAGCCGGCTTGTCGAAGCCATTGCCCGGGGTATGGCCGCTGTCGCATGCAAACAGCTAATCTGGGAAATATATACACACACACACATGTAAATGGGGTATAACATGTGGTTTCAGTTCCCTTTTCAATATGCAACGCTAGGAATGCTTTGCTATGCACGTACCACTGGTAATTCTTTCAAATACAATACCTCACAAGAGTCCTAGGTTCTTGGACAGCAAGGATGTAATGAAGACATTTAGAAATGTGGCCAGATACAAAGGAGTTATTTGATTGTGACACCCTACACAGTATTCTCCACGCACTGCTCCTTACTATCAATGAAGATGAGGTAATTAGCTGTAGATTTACTTTTGATGGGAAAACATTCACTGCCTATACATTCTTCTTCATAGCTGGAGAATCTGTCGTCTCATGCATATTTTTAAAGGATTTCACTTCAAAAGCAGAGAAAAAATAGTTTGTCCTGTGCCTTAATGTGCAAATGCACACATTAAGCAAAGAATTGAGCTATGTACTGAGTTGACTGATCTCAGCCAGGCTGTCAGCAGGGAAGACATAATTAGCCTCCACGCTGCTCCAGGGCAAAAAGAAACGTGACCAAAGGTTTCCTCGTTCTATCAATCTCAGGTCCAGTAATCCTTGTTGGGGAAGAGTGTAGGTGAGCACTGGGTTTTAGCAGCAACGTTATCTGAGATTAAGTAGTTTCTGATGCCTACACATTCAATTATATGCAGCCGGATAGGATACAGAGGCACTGTTGTACCCACATCAGAGAACGGGAGGGAAGGGAAAGCTGAAGAATATGGCAGACGTGTGCTCACAGAAAAGTACAGCACAGAAACAGGCCCTTCAGATCTGTGTCAAACCATTTACACTGCCTAGTCCCATCACCATAGCCTCCCACACCCCTCCCATCCACGCACTGATCGAACTTCTCTTCAATGCTGAAATTGAAATCCCATCCACCACTTCACTGGCAGGTAGTTCCACACCCTCTGAGTCGGCGTCGGTGCGGGAGCAAGGAGTGCTCGAGGTCGATGGATGACTGGAGATCGGAGGATCGGAGGATCAGCCGTTGTAGGTAGGCCGAGGAAGATCAGGACTACCTGGCAATACCTGAGGAGGAAGGTAAAACTGCGCAGGCGCGGGTGACGTCAGCGGCGAGCGCGGAGTTTAAAAAGAGGCCCACTTTCAGGTGCGGGCAGCAGAGTGCACAGGAGCAGAGTGCTGGGCTTTGGCTCATTGGGCTTCGGCGTGAGGGAGTCTTCGGTGAGAGGTAATCAGTGAGCCTGAGTACGTGCTTGCTGAGGAAACAAGGTAAGGTCGGTAGGTACTTTTTCATTTATTCTGATTAATCTGGGATCAGGTAATGGGGGAGATAGTTAGAGCAGTGGTGTGCTCCGTATGCAGAATGTGGGAGGTCAGGGTCAATGCAGTTGTCCCTGATGACCACACCTGCAGAAGGTGCATCCAGCTGCAGCTCCTATCAGAGCGAGTTAGGGAATAGGAGCTGGAGCTGGATGAACTACGGATAATTCGGGAGGCTGAGACAGAGATAGATAAGAGTTATCAGGAGGTAGTCACACCGAAAAGACGGGAGGTAGGCAACTGAGTGACTGTCAGGAGATGGAGGGGGCGCAGGCAGAGAGAGCAGAGCACCCCTGTGGCCATTCCCATCAACAATAAGTATACCGTTTTGGATACTGTTGGTGGGGATGACCTACCAGGAACAAGTTGCAGTGGTCCTGTCTCTGATACTGAGGTTGGACCCTCAACTCAGAAGGGGAGGAGGGAAGAGAGGACAGTGGTAGTGATAGGGGATTCTATAGTCAGGGGGAAGATAGGAGATTTTGTGGGGGAGATCGGGAGTCTCGGATGGTATGTTGCCTCCCTGGTGCCGGGGTCCGGGACACCTCAGATCGGGTGCAGGTTATTCTCGAGAGGGAGGGCAAGAATCCAGTTGTTGTGGTCCATGTAGGGACCAATGACGTGGGTAGGAAGAGTGAGGGGGTCCTGCGTAGTAAGTTCAGGGAGTTAGGTGCGAAGCTGAAGGGCAGGACCTCCAGGGTAACAATCTCAGGATTGCTACCTGTGCCACGTGCGAGTGAGGCGTGGAACAGAAGGATTATACAGATCAATACGTGGCTGAGAGGATGGTGCAGGAGGGAGGGCTTCAGGTTTTTAGATAATTGGGCTTTGTTCCAGGGAAGGTGGGATCTGTTCCGACAGGACGGTTTACACCTGAACTGGAGGGGTACTAACATTCTTGCAGGAAAGTTTGCTAGTGCTGCTTGGGGGGGGGTGGTTTAAACTAAATTTGCAGGGGGCAGGGATCCAAAATGTGAGAGAGGATAGCGAGATGAAGTATAAAGGACAGGTGGGGACTACACGGTTCCGGAATATTAAGTGTGAAGTAGAGAAAGGTGAGGCGGAACGAGTGATAAGGAGGATACATGTGCAGAGGGATGGTCTGACGGAGCATGGAGTTAAATGTGCAGAAACAGTAAGTAAATTTAAGAAGGACAACAAAATTCAGGGGGCGTATAGCCCAGTGACAGTTCGGGGAGCTGGGTTATGCACAATAGGCAGCGATTTAAACAGAGAGAGGAGAAATGGGTTAAAAATTCTATATCTGAATGCACGAAGTGTCAGAAATAAGGCGGATGAGCTTGAAGCTCAGGTGCGAATGGGTAACTATGATGTTGTTGGGATAACGGAGACATGGCTGCAGGGGGATCAGACCTGGGAATTGAATCTACAAGGGTATACGTGCTATCGAAGGGACAGAAAGGTGGGCAGAGGGGGTGGGGTGGCCTTGTTGGTGAGGAATGAGATTCAGTCCCTTGCAAGGGGGGACATAGAATCAGGAGAAGTAGAGTCAGTGTGGATAGAGCTGAGGAACAGTAAGGGCAAAAAGACCCTAATAGGTGTTACCTACAGGCCCCCAAACAGTAGCATGGATATTGGGTGCAAGTTGAATAGGGAGTTAACAATGGCATGTGGCAAAGGAAATGCCGCAGTAGTTATGGGGAATTTCAAGATGCAGGTGAACTGGGAAAATCAGGTTGGTACTGGACCCTAGGATAGGGAGTTTGTAGAGTGCCTACGGGATACATTTTTGGAGCAGCTTGTACGAGAGCCGACCAGGGATAAGGCTATTCTGGATTTAGTGTTGTGCAATGAACAGGATTTGATAAGTGATCTTGAAGTAAAGGAGCCATTAGGAGGTAGTGACCATAATATGATAAGTTTTTATCTGCAAGTTGAGAGGGATAAGGGCAGATCAGAAGTGTCAGTATTGCTGTTGAACAAAGGAGACTATGGAGCCATGAGGGAGGAGCTGGCCAAAGTTGACTGGTCGGATATCCTAGCAGAAAAGACAGTGGAACAGCAATGGCAGGTATTCTTGGGAATAACGCTCAAGGTGCAGAATCAGTTCATCCCCCGGAGAAGGAAGGATTCAAAGGGGGGAAAGTGGCCACAGTGGTTGACAAAGGAAGTCAGAGATAGCATAGCATTAAAAAAGAAGTATAACAGAGCTAAGGTGAGTGGGAAGATGAATGATTGGGAAGCTTTTAAGGAGCAACAGAACTTAACTAAAAAGGCAATACGGGAGAAAAAATGAGGTATGAATGCAAGCTAGCTAGGAATATAAAGGAGGATAGCAAGAGTTTTTTTAGGTATGTGAAGAGAAGGAAGATAGTTAAGAACAATATTGGGCCCTTGAAGAATGAATTGGGAGAAATTGTTATGGGAAACAGAGAAATGGCAGACGAATTTAATAAGTACTTTGGATCTGTCTTCACTAGGGAAGACACAAGCAATCTCCCAGATGTATGGATGGGCCAAGGACACAGGATAACAGAGGAACTGAAACAGATTGACATTAGGAAGGAAATGGTGATGAGTAGACTGATGGGACTGAAGGCTAACAAATCCCCAGGTCCAGATGGTCTGCATCCTAGGGCACTAAAGGAGGTGGCTCTGGAAATTGCGGATGCATTGGTGATCATTTTCCAATGTTCCTTAGATTCAGGATCAGTTCCTGAGGATTGGCGAATGGCTAATGTTATCCCACTTTTTAAGAAAGGAGGGAGGGAGAAAACAGAGAACTATCGCCCTGTTAGCCTAACATCAGTAGTGGGGAAGATGCTAGAGTCCATTACTAAAGACGAAATAGCGGCATATCTTGTTAGTAGTGATAGGATTGGGCCGAGCCAGCATGGATTTACCAAGGGCAAATCATGCTTGACTAATCTATTGGAGTTTTTCGAGGATGTAACCAGGAAGATAGACGTGGGAGATCCAGTGGATGTGGTGTACCTTGACATTCAGAAGGCATTTGATAAGCTACCACATAGAAGATTGGTGTGTAAAATCAGAGCTCATGGCATTGGGGGGAGGATATTGACATGGATAGAAAACTGGTTGGCAGATAGAAAGCAAAGGGTAGCAGTGAATGGGTGTTTCTCGGAATGGCAGGTGGTGACCAGTGGGGTGCCACAGGGCTCGGTATTGGAACCACAGCTGTTTACGATTTATGTCAATGATTTAGAGGAAGGCATTGTGAATAACATCAGCAAGTTTGCTGATGATACTAAGCTGGGTGACAGTGTGACGTGATGAGGATGTTAGGAGAATTCAAGGTGACTTGGATAGGCTGGGTGAGTGGGCAGAAACTTGGCAGATGGCGTTTAATGTGAATAAGTGTGAGGTTATTCACCTTGGGAGCAAGAACAGGAAGGCAGATTATTATCTGAACGGTGTGGAGTTAGGTAAGGGAGAAATACAAAGAGATCTAGGAGTACTTGTTCATCAGCCTCTGAAGGTGAATGAGCAAGTGCAGCAGACGGTGAAGAAGGCTAATGGAATGTTGGCCTTTATTACAAAGGGAATTGAGTACAAGAGCATAAAAATCCTTTTGCATTTGTACAGGGCCCTGGTGAGACCACACCTGGAGTATTGTGTGCAGTTTTGGTCTCCAGGGTTAAGGAAGGACATCCTGGCTGTAGGGGAGGTGCAGCGTAGGTTCACTAGGTTAATTACTGGGATGTCCGGACTGTCTTACGCAGAGAGGTTAGAGAGACTGGGCTTGTACACGCTGGAATTAAGGAGATTGAGGGGGGATCTGATTGAGACATATAAGATTATTAAGGGATTGGACAAGATAGAGGTAGGAAATATGTTCCAGATGCTGGGAGAGTCCAGTACCAGAGGGCATGGTTTAAGAATAAGGGGTAGGTCATTTAGGACAGAGTTGAGGAGGAACTTCTTCTCCCAGAGAGTTGTGGTGGTGTGGAACGCGCTGCCTCAGAAGGCAGTGGAGGCCAGTTCTCTAGATGCTTTCAAGAAGGAGCTAGATAGGTATCTTATGGATAGGGGAATCAAGGGTTATGGGGACAAGGTAGGAACCGGGTATTGATAGTAGATGATCAGCCATGATCTCAGAATGGCGGGGCAGGCTCGAAGGGCTGAATGGTCTACTTCTGCACCTATTGTCTATTGTCTATAAAAAATTTCTCCTCATACAAACACCTACGTCAGGATGCTGTTCATTGACTACAGCTATTTAAATCCATCATTCCTACTGTTCTGATCAAAAAGCTCCAGAATCTGGGCCTCTGTACCTCCTCCTGCAACTGGACCAACCAGAAGACCACAATCTGTGCAGATCGGAAATAACATCTCCTTCTCGCTGACAATCAACACTGGCGCGCCTCAGAGGTGCTCTACTGTCTCTACACCCAGGACTGTGTGGCTAGGAACAGCTCAAATACCATCTATAAATTTGCTGATGATACAACCATTGTTGGCAGAATCTCAGATGGTGACGAGAGGGCGTTCAGGAGCGAGATAGACCAGCTAGATGAGTGGTGTCGCAGCAACAACATTGCATTCAATGTTATTAAGACTAAAGAGCTGATTGTGGACTTCAGAAAGGGTAAGATGAACACACACCAGTCCTCTTAGAGGGATCAGAAGTGGAAAGTGTGAGCAATTTCAAGTCCCTGGGTGTCAATATCTCTGAGGATCTAACCTGGACCAAACATATCAATACAGCTGTAAAGACGGCAAGACAGCATCAGGAGTTTGAGGAGATTTGGATTATCACCTAAATCACTCGAAAACTTCTACAGATGTACTGTGGAGAGCATTCTAACTGACTGAATCACCGTCTGGTATGGGGGTAGGGCTACTGCAGAGAGTGAGAAAATTAGTCAGTTCCATCATGGGTACCAGCCTCTGTAGTATCCAAGGCATCTTCAAGGAGCAGTTCACCAGAAAGGTGGCATACATCATTCAGGACCCCTCCTCTGGGACATGCCCTCTTCTCACTGTTACCATCAGGTAGGGGGCACAGATGCCCAAAAGCACACACTCAGCCATTCAGGAACAGCTTCTCCTCTGCCATCTGATTTCTAAATGGGCATTGAGCCCATGAGTACTATCTCACGACTTTTTTTATTTCTGTTTTTGCGTTACTTAACTTAATTTTAATTTAACTATTTAATATACTTACTGTAATTTAATTTTTTAAATATTTATCGCATATTGCACTGCACTGCTGCCACAAAGTTAACAAATTTCACAATGTATGTCGGCGATATTAAATCTAATTCTGATTCATATTCTCCTTAAACTTTTCACCCTTAACCCATGACCTCTAGTTGTAGTCTCACTCAACCTCAGTGGAACAAACTTGCTTGCATTTACCATATCTAAACCCCTCATAATTCTGTATTGTTCGTTCGTTTTGTGCCATGTCGTACGACATGGGCATTGGTGTTGTAAAGCATTACGCTAGCCACTACGCTATCGTGTTTCCTTATTATTCCTTAAAATAAGGCTATGGGATACTTTTATATCTGCCTAAGGGCAGACTGACATCTTGCAGTTAGGTTATTGGTCTAGTATCCAGAGATATAAGCAACTGACTGAAAGGCAAGAGGTTAAAACCTACCATCGCAACTGGGGAATTTAAACTCATGTCGTTGGATATATCTACAAGTGGGTCACGGTTAGGAGGGGGAAGGGGAAAAGGAAGGTGATGGGGAGTACCCCGGCGGCTGTGCCCCTTAACAACAGGTACTCCTGTTTGAGTACTGTTGGGGGGGACAGCTTACCCGGGGGAAGCGACAGTGGCCCTGCCTCCGGCACAGAGTCTGGCCCTGTAGCTCAGAAGGGTAGGGCAAGGAAGAGGAGGGCAGTTGTGATAGGGGACTCGATAGTAAGGGGGTCAGATAGGCGATTCTGTGGACGCAGTCCAGAGACTCGGATGGTAGTTTGCCTCCCTGGTGCCAGGGTCCGGGATATTTCTGATCGTGTCCAAGATATCCTGAAGTGGGAGGGTGAAGAGCCAGAGGTCCTGGTACATATAGGTACCAATGACATAGGTAGGAAAAGGGATGAGGTCCTGAAAGAAGAATATAGGGAGCTAGGAAGGGAGTTGAGAAAAAGGACCGCAAAGGTAGTAATCTCGGGATTACTGCCTGTGCCACGCGACAGTGAGAGTAGGAATGCGATGAGGTGGAGGATAAATGCGTGGCTGAGGGATTGGAGCAGGGGGCAGGGATTCAAGTTTTTGGATCATTGGGACCTCTTTTGGCGCAGGTGTGACCTGTACAAAAAGGACGGGTTACACTTAAATCCTCGGGGGACCAATATCCTGGCAGGGAGATTAGCGGGGGCTACTGAGGTGACTTTAAACTAGAATGGTTGGGGGGTGGGAATCAAATTAAAGCGGCTAGGTGTGAGGCGGTTAGTTCACAACAGAGGGATGGGAACCAGTGCAGAGAGACAGAGGGGTGTAAAGTGAGCGTAGAAGCAAAAAGTACAAAGGGGAAAAGTAAAAGTGGCAGGCCGACAAATCCAGGGCAAGCATTAAAAAGGGCTAAGAGAGTTGTAAAAGAGTGCCTGAAGGCTTTATGTGTCAATGCAAGGAGCATTCGTAATAAGGTGGATGAATTGAAAGTGCAGATTGTTATTAATGATTATGATATAGTTGGGATCACAGAGACATGGCTCCAGGGTGACCAGGGATGGGAGCTCAACGTTCAGGGATATTCAATATTCAGGAGGGATAGACACGAAGGAAGGGGAGGTGGGGTGGCGTTGCTGGTTAAAAAAGAGATTAACGCAATAGAAAGGAAGGACATAAGCCGGGAAGATGTGGAATCGATATGGGTAGAGCTGCGTAACACTAAGGGGCAGAAGACGCTGGTGGGAGTTGTGTACAGGCCACCTAACAGTAGTAGTGAGGTCGGAGATGGTATTAAACAGGAAATTAGAAATGTGTGCAATAAAGGAACAGCAGTTATAATGGGTGACTTCAATCTACATGTAGACTGGGTGAACCAAATTGGTAAAGGTGCTGAGGAAGAGGATTTCTTGGAATGTATGCGGGATGGTTTTTTGAACCAACATGTCGAGGAACCGACTAGAGAGCAGGCTATTCTGGACTGGGTTTTGAGCAATGAGGAAGGGTTAATTAGCGATCTTGTCGTGAGAGGCCCCTTGGGTAAGAGTGACCATAATATGGTGGAATTCTTCATTAACATGGAGAGTGACGTAGTTAATTCAGAAACAAAGGTTCTGAACTTAAAGAGGGGTAACTTTGAAGGTATGAGACATGAATTAGCTAAGATAGACTGGCAAATGACACTTCAAGGATTGACGGTGGATATGCAATGGCAGGCATTTAAAGGTTGCATGGATGAACTACAACAATTGTTCATCCCAGTTTGGCAAAAGAATAAATCAAGGAAGGTAGTGCACCCGTGGCTGACAAGAGAAATTAGGGATAGTATCAATTCCAAAGAAGTAGCATACAAATTAGCCAGAGAAAGTGGCTCACCTGAGGACTGGGAGAAATTCAGAGTTCAGCAGAGGAGGACAAAGGGCTTAATTAGGAAGGGGAAAAAAGATTATGAGAGAAAACTGGCAGAGAACATAAAAACGGACTGTAAAAGCTTTTATAGATATGTAAAAAGGAAAAGACTGATAAAGACAAATGTAGGTCCCCTGCAAACAGAAACAGGTGAATTGATTATGGGGAGCAAGGACATGGCAGACCAATTGAATAATTACTTTGGTTCTGTCTTCACTAAGGAGGACATAAATAATCTTCCAGAAATAGTAAGGGACAGAGGGTCCAGTGAGATGGAGGAACTGAGCGAAATACATGTTAGTAGGGAAGTGGTGTTAGGTAAATTGAAGGGATTGAAGGCAGATAAATCCCCAGGGCCAGATGGTCTGCATCCCAGAGTGCTTAAGGAAGTGGCCCAAGAAATAGTGGATGCATTAGTGATAATTTTTCAAAACTCGTTAGATTCTGGACTAGTTCCTGAGGATTGGAGGGTGGCTAATGTAACCCCACTTTTTAAAAAAGGAGGGAGAGAGAAACCGGGGAATTATAGGCCGGTTAGCCTAACGTCGGTGGTGGGGAAACTGCTGGAGTCAGTTATCAAGGATGTGATAACAGCACATTTGGAAAGCGGTGAAATGATCGGACAAAGTCAGCATGGATTTGTGAAAGGAAAATCATGTCTGACGAATCTCATAGAATTTTTTGAGGATGTAACTAGTAGAGTGGATAGGGGAGAACCAGTGGATGTGGTATATTTGGATTTTCAAAAGGCTTTTGACAAGGTCCCACATAGGAGATTAGTGTGCAAACTTAAAGCACACGGTATTGGGGGTAAGGTATTGGTGTGGGTGGAGAATTGGTTAGCAGACAGGAAGCAAAGAGTGGGAATAAACGGGACCTTTTCAGAATGGCAGGCGGTGACTAGTGGGGTACCGCAAGGCTCAGTGCTGGGACCCCAGTTGTTTACAATATATATTAATGACTTGGATGAGGGAATTAAATGCAGCATCTCCAAGTTTGCGGATGACACGAAGCTGGGTGGCAGTGTTAGCAGTGAGGAGGATGCTAAGAGGATGCAGGGTGACTTGGATAGGTTGGGTGAGTGGGCAAACTCATGGCAGATGCAATTTAATGTGGATAAATGTGAAGTTATCCACTTTGGTGGCAAAAATAGGAAAACAGATTATTATCTGAATGGTGGCCGATTAGGAAAAGGGGAGGTGCAACGAGACCTGGGTGTCATTATACACCAGTCATTGAAAGTGGGCATGCAGGTACAGCAGGCGGTGAAAAAGGCGAACGGTATGCTGGCATTTATAGCGAGAGGATTCGAGTACAGGAGCAGGGAGGTACTACTGCAGTTGTACAAGGCCTTGGTGAGACTACACCTGGAGTATTGTGTGCAGTTTTGGTCCCCTAATCTGAGGAAAGACATCTTTGCCATAGAGGGAGTACAAAGAAGGTTCACCAGATTGATTCCTGGGATGGCAGGTCTTTCATATGAAGAAAGACTGGATGAACTGGGCTTGTACTCGTTGGAATTTAGAAGATTGAGGGGGGATCTGATTGAAACGTATAAGATCCTAAAGGGATTGGACAGGCTAGATGCAGGAAGATTGTTCCCGATGTTGGGGAGGTCTAGAACGAGGGGTCACAGTTTGAGGATAGAGGGGAAGCCTTTTAGGACCGAGGTTAGGAAAAACTTCTTCACACAGAGAGTGGTGAATCTGTGGAATTCTCTGCCACAGCAAACTGTTGAGGCCAGTTCATTAGCTATGTTTAAAAGGAAGTTAGATATGGCCCTTGTGGCTACAGGGGTCAGGGGGTATGGAGGGAAGGCTGGGTTCTGAGTTGGATGATCAGCCATGATCATAATAAATGGCGGTGCAGGCTCGAAGGGCCGAATGGCCTACTCCTGCACCTATTTTCTATGTTTCTATGTTTCTATCTAGAATATGGTGGCCCTTACAACAAGGATGTCATAAATTAATTAAGGTTTTCCATCTGCCATCCTTATCTGTCATATTCAGACAGATTTATTTTCACATGTACATTGAAACATACAGTGAAATGTCAACCAACACACACCAAGGATGTGCCGGGGACAGCCCACAAACATCGCCACATATTCCATCGCTATCATAGCATGTCCAACATGTTCGGGAAAAGAAAAGACACAGAATACCAAGTAACAAAGCAACAACAGCGAAACAAGCCCCGCTCCTCCCTCCCACCCTCCCATCCACCCACGCACACGCCCACTGTCCTCTGACCCCAGGACAGGCTGTCTTCAGCCTCTCTCCCACCCAGCTACCCACAGACATACACAGTCCTCTGACTCCAAACAGGCCAACTTCAGACTTCCTCCCACCCAACCACCCACTCGAGCACATACACAGTCCTGTAACCCTAGGACAGGCCAACCTCAGCCTCCAGCAAACTCGGGGATTTGCAGACTTTTGGCCTTCAACTTTCACAACCTGATCCCTAACTCCACTTTCTGTCCCAAAACCATCCCTACAAATCCAAAAGACAGAATATCAAACATAGGGTGACTGAATAAATTCTGAGATCATGAAAATTTTCCATTTTGTTCTGATAAAACAGGTGGTCTAGACTGAGCGTGAAGCATTGTCAGTAATTAGTGGGATCCTCCACACATCTACAAATGCAGCTCTCCAATAAGTGTGTGTGTGAGAGAAAACGGCAAACTTCTAATCCTGTCAATCCAGTTATTCTGCTTGAAGTTTGAAGGTTATTACAAGACCGATAACATTCAGCTAAATTAAACACCAATCTGTTGTCACCTGCAAGTGTCGCTCATTTCTGCAAACACCACAGTCCGCAGTGGCCTGATTAACTACTGCCACCCGTACCACGGAACAACGGAGGGTTCTGTCTCTGCTGTATGTTCCTGATTAACGTAGGGCATCGCTGCAAGACTCCCACAGGAGCAGCAGGCCTGTGACAACCCTTTTCTGTAATGAAAGTTGATTGGACAGCCTCTCTCTGTTTGTCTTCATTTGCTGATATTCAGTGGAGCTGTGGGCATGATGCCAAGGTGGGGGCCAGGCCATTTCTCTCAATCACTGCTCTTCTCACAGCCCCTGACAGCCAGTGCCAGCATTGCCACGGGTGCTGCGTTGGCAGGAGTGTCACAAACTAGACGTGACCTGTCTTGTCATTCACAGCTGATTTCCTCAAACATATTTTGTTCAGCCAAACTTCAGTGAAGCTTTCTTGATATTCCCTTCCCTGTGTCCGCATCAGCACAACACAACCATTCCTGCTACTAACCTTGCCGTTTTCTGTTACCAGCTTAATTGCAAAATTTTAAGCCGTTCATTTTTAAATCCTCCACGCATAAATGAGGGCCAATTATTATATTTTCCTGCTGGTGGGAGTCATACAATTATAGTGAGTAAACTTTCAGTAACTACAGTGGCATGCAAAAGTTTGGGCACCTCTGGTCAAAATTTCTGTTACTGTGAATAGCTAAGCAAGTAAAAGATGAATTACATTCCGAATGATATCGTATGTGTTAACTAGGGGGCTGTGCACAATCCTGATTTGATGGAGACAGACGTGAGAAGCACGGAGGAACATCTGGAGAAACTTCTGAAATGCCCGCTTCGCTGCCGCTGCTACTGTGCGATCGAGAATCTCCGGAGAGGAAGGCCCCAAATCCTATTTGCCTATTGCCTGTTGCCGGGGCTGGGGTCGAAGTGCTCAGCAGAGATGGTGCTCGGTGTCGGAGGGCTGGTCGGGGGCTTGAAGTTTTCGGAAGGACTCAAGAGTCGGACTGTGGTCGTGTGCTTCCAGGGTGCTGCATCGGCAAGTTTGCGGCGCTGGAAGCTCACGGCAGGAAGAGTTTTTTTTCTTCCTTCTACCGTCTGCGTGAGATGATGGGACTTTCGGGAGATTTTGAGACTTTTTACCGTGCCCATGGTCTGTTCTTCATCAATTTACGGTATTGCTTTGCACTGTTGTAACTATATGTTGTAATTATGTGGTCTTTGTCAGTTTTTCAGTCGGTTTGTCTTGTGTTTCTGTGATATCATTCTGGAGAAACATTGTATTATTTCTTAACGCATGCATTACTAAATGACAATAAAAGAGGACTGCGTGTCCTCATAATCTAATCTAATCTAATTGATTTCCAAAAGGCAAAAAGTTAAAGATGACATATTTCTTTAATATTTTAAGCAAGAAAACTTTTTTATTTCCATCTTCTACAGTTTCAAAATAACAAAAAAGGAAAAGGGCCCAAAGCAAAAGTTTAGGCACCCTGTATGGCAGTACTTCGTAACACCCCCTTTGGCAAGTATCACAGTTTGTAAACGCTTTCTGTAGCCAGCTAAGAGTCTTTCAATTCTTGTTTGAGGGATTTTTGCCAATTCTTCCTTGCAAAAGGCTTCTAGTTCTGTGAGATTCTTGGGTCATCTTGCATGCACTGCTCTTTTGAGGTCTATCCACAGATTCTCAATGATATTTAAGCCAGGGGACTGTGAGGGCCATGGCAAAACCTTCAGCTTGCACCTCTTGAGGTAGTCCATTGTGGATTTTGAGATGTGTTTAGATTCATTATCCTGTTGTAGAAGCCATCCTCTTTTCACCTTCGGCTTCCTTATAGACAGTGTGATGTTACAGAGGTCTTAAAAGGAGGATCTTCATAGCAGTCATGGAGTCCATTCTCATGTACGGATGCGAGACGTGGACACTTACCAAGACGATGTGAAAGTCTCTAGATGGTTGCTATACACAAATGCTCCGGATGGCTCTTGACGTGAGTTGGCAACAGCACATGATGAACGTCGAGCCCTATAACGACCTACCGATGCTCTCCACGAAAATCGAGGCGAGAAGACTGCAACTAGCAGGGCACTGTCTACACCACCCCGAGCTACCTGCCAGCCTAGTCATCATATGGGAGCCCAGGCACGGGAGGATGAACCCTGGGCGCCCTCCCAAAACTATGGTCAACACGCTCCTAGAAGACAGTGGCACGGCTAATGTAGATGAACTGAACACACTGATGAGGGAGAGGGAGAAGTGGAGAGTCCATCATCATGCCCGACGCCGTCCCCCTAGGCCTGAGTCGACATAATAGTAGTAGTGATGTTTGCTTCCAGAATTTGCTGGTATTTAATTGAATTCATTCTTCCCTCTACCAGTGAAGTTCTATTTTAACTTCATCAGTCCACAGGACTTGTTTCCAAAATGCATCAGGCTTGTTTAGAAGTTCCTTTGAACCTTTTGAATAGAACTTTTTGGCCACAATGAGCAAAGGTATGTTTGGAGAAAAAAGGGTGCAGAATTTCATGAAAAGAACCCCTCTCCAACTGTTAAGCACAGGGGTGGATCGATCATGCTTTGGGCTTGTGTTGCAGCCAGTGGCACGGGGGACATTTAGTGGTAGAGGGAAGAATGAATTCAATTAAATACCAGAAAATTCTGGAAGCAAACATCACACCGTCTGTAAAAAAACCGAAGATGAAAAGAGGATGGCTTCTACAACAGGATAATGATCCTAAACACACCTCAAAACCCACGATGGACCTCAAGAGGTGCAAGCTGAAGGTTTGGCCAAGGCCCTCACAGTCCCCTGACATAAACATCATCTGTGGATAGACCTCAAAAGAGCAGTGCTTGCATGACAGCCCAAGAATCTCACAGAACTAGAAGCCATTTGCAAGGAAGAATGGGCGAAAATCCCCCAAACAAGGATTGAAAGACTGTTAGCTGGCTACAGAAAGTGTTCACAAGCTGTGATACTTGCCAAAGGGGGTGTTACTAAGTACTACCATGCAGGGTGCCCAAACTTTTGCTTCGAGCCCTTTTCCTTTTTTGTTATTTTGAAACTGTAAAAGATGGAAATAAAAAAGTTTTCTTGCTTAAAATATTAAAGAAATGTGTCGTCTTTAACTTTATGCCTTTTGGAAGTCAGTTCATCTTTTACTCGCTTAGCTATTCACAGTAACAGAAATTTTGACCAGGGGTGCCCAAACTTTTGCATACCACTGTATACTTTCATTCAGCCATTGCTGGGTTTTGCTCCTTTCTTTATCATAGAATGCCCACAACGTTCAGCAGAACAACATGTGGCCAACAATCAACAACCAACAAATAGCAGAACAAACCCTTCACTTCACCCGTAATCTCCAGCTGCCCTCATACTCGATAGATTAGATTTAGATTGGTTTAGGCTCCTTCAAAATCAGAGAATGTATACAGAATACAACCTGAAATTCTTACTCTTCACAGATATCCACGGAACAGGAGACCCCCATAGGCGAGGTTCGAGCTGGCTCTGCTCGTTGCTCTGTGATGTTTATTCTGCTCTCTGCAGCACCGACACCCATTTAGAAATGCTACGGTTGGCTTTGTTCTTCGTGTCTGCGGGCTCTGCAACATTTTGTTCTGCCGTGTGATGAACTGAGGCTGAGGCTATGGGCCTGTTCCACCTGCTCCGGGCTTCAACTCTACGGACTGCCTTTCGTTCTGAATGCTGTTTGCTTGCTTTTGCTGTTTGCATGATTTGTTTTTTTTTCTCTCTCTCTGCACGTTGAGTGTTTGTTGGTCTTTTTTTAATGGGTCCCTTTGGGTTTCTTGTTTTGTGACCGCTTGTAAGGAGACGAATCTCAAGGTAATGTCATTGATAATAGATGTACTTTGAACTCGAATGGATGATGGAACATCAAAACCCGAAAACCTCCCTCCCCCACCCTTTGCAGAAGCAATATTAACCCCCCCCAGCACCAGCAAAAGATCCGACCGCACCCCCCCACCATGCAAGCAACAGCAAAGACCCCCAGAGAGACCTTGATCCAGAATCCATCAAAACTACAGTCCATAATGCAGCACTTCAGTATTTTAGACAGGCTCCTGCCCTCTCCAGTAGTGGGAGAGAGAGGTTGCTCCTGTAACAACGAGAGTGGGGACCAGCAGCTCGCTGTTCCGAAATTACAATCTTCCATGTCACTTCTCCAAGCCCCCCGACTCAAGGACTGACAGGCTCTCACTCTCCATCAAAAGAGAGAGAGAGAGAAATAGCACTCGAGTGTAGGGACCTTCTGAAAGCAGCCAATGATTAGCAAACACACCGCCTGCTGTCTCGATGTTTCAGTCCCCCACTTCTGTTGGAAATATCGCCATGGAACCAGCTCAGAATACTTGGTGAGTTGCAATATTAGTGAATACTGTCATCTGGAGTACCTTAGGTTATTCATTTCATTCAACTGCTGCACTCCAGTTCAGGAGTTCCCAATCTTTTTTATACCATGGACCCTCTACTATTAACCAAGGGGTCCTGGTCTAGCTCCTGCCCAGCTGGACTGTTGGGGTTAAGGTCTTACTGACAGTAAGAGGTCTTCATGAAAACAGTTTGGGCCGGTTTCATACGGTTTGCTAATGAGGACGAGTCCACAGCTCACAACTGTCCACAATTTTCCACTAATGAGCCTTAAACTGCCAAGCAGGCTTGGTAAAGCTGCAGGATAGTTTGTGTGCAAATGTCACAGTGAAGCAGCTTCTCAGGAGCTTGTGTCGAAGTCCGAACGTCGAGGCAGCATGGCACATTTGTCTTGTATCTTGCCAGAAATCACTGAATGATGCATCATTGAAGATGGGCACTTGGCCCCTTTGTGCCTGCACCGCTCCTTACTTGGGAAAGCTTGTGTCAAGATGTAGAGAAGAATTCCACAGCCTGACGTTGACATCCCTTACCTGAAATTGTCACGTTATTATTCTTTCTGCTCAGCTGAGTGTTTTTGTGTTAAGCTTGCAATTTGTCAGCAGTTTCGCAGCTGCACAGAGCCCAGTAATAGAATTTTATAAACTGAATGCCTGTAAAACAACACAGAAGTAATCACACCGGATTTTACTACACCCTTTCAATTGCAGGTCACCTCATTTGTTGGCCCATTTTTTTGGACTCCATTTTACAATTGCTGAGGGCAGCCTTAAATGGGCCTTTTTAACTCAGCTGCAGCCTTGTAAATTTCTGCACATCAAAACCAGTTCTGGCTGAGAGAAAATCTTACACGGAAATGCTTGGTGTTCCTGTTACAGACTACACATATCCCACTTGATTTTAAAAGTCGAACAATGGTGTTAAAATGTAAACACGAAGAAGTCTACAGATGCTGGAATCTAAAGCTACACATGCAAAATGCTGGAGGAACTCAGCAGTTCAGGTGGCCTCTAGGGAAATGAACAAATAGTCAACATTTCAGGCCGAGATCCTTCTTCAGGACTGAGAAGGAAGGGAGAAGACACCAGAATAAAAAGGTTGGGGGGGAAGGAGGCTAGCTGGAAGGTGATAGGTGAAGCCAGGTGGTTAGGAAAGGTCAAGAGCTGGACTGGAAGGAATCTGAGAGGAGAGGAAAGTGGACCATGGGAGAAAGGGAAGGAGGAGGGGACCCAGAGAAGGTGATAGGCAGCTGAAAAGAGGTGAGAGGTCAGAGTGGGGAACAGAGAAAGAGGGGAGGGAGGGCGGAAATTATTTTTACTGGAAGGAGAAATCAATATTACTGCTATCGGGTTGGAGGCTACCTAGACAGAATATAAGGTGCTACTCCTCCACCCTGAGGGTGACTTCACCCTGGCACAAGAGGAGGCCATGACAGAATTGTAATTGAAATGTTTGGCCACCGGGAAGCTCCAGTTGTGGCGGACGGAACAGAGGTGCTAACACGTGATTCGTTAGATGAAGTTAGCAGTTCTTCCACACTCACATCATGTACAAATGTAGCGCACAGTCTTTTCACAGTTCAAAGTAAATTTATTAACAAGGTATACATATATCACCATATACAACCCTCAGATTTATTTTCTTTGAGCATACTCAGTAAATCCATAGAATAATAACCATAACAAAAGCAATGAAAGGCCACACCAACTTAGACATTCAATTAGTGTGCAAAAGACAACAAACTGTGCAAATACAAAAAAAGTAATAAATAAATAAGCAATAAATATTGAGAACATAAGACGAAGAGTCCTTAAAAGTGAGTCCATTGGCTGTGGGACATTTCAATGACGGGGCAAGTGAAGTTATCACTTTTAGTTCAAGGACCTGATGGTTGAGGGGCAATAGCTGTTCCTGAATCTGGTAGTGTGAATCCTGAGGCTTCTGTACCTTCTTCCTGATGGCAGCAGCGAGAACAGAGGATGTCCTGGGTGGTGAGAGTCCCTGATGATTGATGCTGCTTTCCTGCGATAGCGTTTCATGTAGATGTACTTACTTCACTTGCAAATCTGCTGGGGTTGTCCATTGTGTCCAGTGTACCTGATACAGCCTCCTAGACTATAGTGAGACGCATCATAGATTGCGGGACAGCTCCAAGTACACTGAAGATTAATTGGCGCTCCCAAAGGAGCCTCCTCCACGTTGTTGAGATCTGATGCGCCTGAAGTAGCCTCTTCAACATTGGTGAGATCTGGTTCTCCCAATGTGGCCTCCTCAACTTTGGGGAGACCCGTCATAAATTGGGAGACCACCTCATTGACCACCTCCACTCCATCTGCCAAAAACAGAACTTCTTGATGGGCATTTGAATTCCGATTCCCATTCCCATTCCGACATGTTGGTCCATGGCCTCCTCTTGTGCCAAGATACTCCAGTCCTGAAGAAAGGTCCCGGCCTGAAATGTTGACTATTTACTCATTTCCATAGATGCTGCCTGACCTGCTGAGTTCCTCCAGCATTTTGTGTGTGTTACTCTAGATTTCTAGCGTCTGCCGAATCTCTTGTATTTATGTTCACAATTTGGATGCCTTGTGAACTGTGGCATTTAGTCATTCATTAGCCGCACTTTTATTCTATAGTACTGTGGTGTAGCAAAGATGATAACCTTTTCCCACCTGCTGACATGTGCCCAATTTTTCATTAATGATGATGCTGGCTAATGGGGTGAGGGGAACTGGGGATGAAAACTCTCACCTGGAGTGGGACAAGATCCACCCACTGCCTTATTACCCCACCAACCTATTGGTGCTTCTCTTGGTAGTAAGGGATAGCATTCTAATGTACTGTGTTGTTGGCTAAGTATTGGTGCATTATTTCCCTTTATATATTATGTATTCGCAGTTCCTGACACTTTAGAAAAAAAGGCAAGTTTACAGTGTCTACCAGGAACTGAATCTTTGCTTTCGCTCCTCATGGCCACAACTAATATACTCAAAACTAAAGGTAAACGGTAAAAATTAAAGTTTAGCTTTATTTGTCACATCTTCTTTGAAATATCGAAACATACAGTGAAATGCTTTGCCTGTGTCAATGGCCAACACGGATTAAAGATGTGCTGGGGGTATCCGCACGCGTAGCCGTACTTCCCGCACTAACATAGCATGGCCACATCTCACTAACTCTAAGCAGTACGTATTTGGAATGTGGAAGGACATTGGAGCTCCCAGACGAAGCCCACACCATTATGAGAAGAATGTACAAACTCTTTACAGCAATAAGAAATGAGCCCCGTTTGGAGATGGCTGGTGTTGTAAGGCGATGTGCTAAACACGACACGATTGTTTTTACTTGGTATATACAGCACCTGCACAATGACTGCAGCTCTGACACAAACCACCCATCTTTGCAGTGCAGGCGACATAGGTTCAATTCCTGGCACTGCCTGTAATGAGTTTGTACGTTCTCCCCATGGCTGCTTGGATTTCCCCTGGGTGCTCCAGTTTCCTCCCACAGTCCAAAAGACATACCACTGGGTAGGTTGATTGGTCATTGTAAATTGTCCTATAATTCGCATTATAGGATTAAAATCGGGGATTGCAGGGTGCTGGAAGGGCCTAATCCACGCTGTATCTCAATAAATAATACTTTTTAGAGTTTAGTGTTCACATTAAAGTGTTCATGCACAAACTAGGACAATAAATAAATAGACTTCAATTTTACTCCAGGCACATGAATCATATTGAAACATCTTGAAGCCTTACAGTATCAGAAGGAAGTTTGTTCTCCTTCATTACCCAGAATGTGCTGTACGGTTCTGTAAACTCCCTCTGTTGTTTTTATAGTTGTAAGGAGTAAGAGGTTTAACATTCTAGGAGACATTGAGTACAAGCAGCACCGCTTTGCGTAAGGTGATTTTCCTGCAGATTAAGGTCTGGAGTATTAGTTTTCTAACTCAGATTGGATTACATCAGCATTCCAAACAGAGAACTTTCTGAAATTCAGTCAGCTCCTAACCTTATGTTATTTATCATTCAGTCAAAAAAGATTAAATTGGATTTTCCGAACCCTGGGATAGAAAAAAAAATAAAATTTCAGTAAATTGAACAGATATAGGATTCTGCATGTATCATCAGAACCTGTTAACCTTCTCTGTGCTGAAATTCATCTACAGATGAAAGAAAAAAAAAACAAATGTAAACGCTGGAAACCTGGAAATACATCTGACAGTAGCGAAGATTGTATTCAATGTGTTGAGCAGTAAACTTTATCACATGTGACTCTGAGGACTATTATTCTTTGAAAATGCCTCCCACTTCTGCTCCTTTCAAGTTCAAACAAAATGGTTTGTAGAGCTGGTGCTTTGTGTTCTCAGAACTTGAACACTTGATTTAATTCACCCAACATCAGCACCGGGTACTCCAACGTCCCAGTACAGGAGATGAATGGCTGCTTCAGGTAGGGAGGAGGTACTTTTCTGTTTATGCTATGTTAAGAACACGATGATCTATAAAATCAAAACAGGAAACACTGGAATTGCTCAGCACAACAGATATCAACTGTAGGTGGAGAAAGTGACTTAATGTTTCAGGCTGATAACTTTTCATCTGATAATAAAAAGGCAGAAATCAAATACTCATGGCCACTTTATTAGGTACACCTGCACTGCTGCTTGTTAATTCAAATATCTAATCAGCCAATCATGTGGCAGCAACTCAATGCATAAAAGCATGCAGGCATGGTCAAGAGGTTCAGTTGTTGTTCAGAACAAACATCAGAATGGGGAAGAAATGTGATCTAAATGACTTTGACCATGGAATGATTGTTGGCTCCTGATAGGTGGTTTGAGTATCTCAGAAATTGCTGACCTACTGGGAATTTCACGCACAGCAGTTTGTAGAGGTTATAGTGTATGAGGTGAAAAACAAAAACCATCCAGTGAGGTGCAACTCTGTGGGCGAAAATGCCTTGTTAATGAGAGAGATCAGAGGAGAATGGTCAGACAGGATCAAACTGACAGGAAGATGACAACAACTCAAATAACCACGTGTTACAACAGTGGTGTGCAGAAGAGCATCTCTGAACACACAACACGTTGAACCTTGAAGTGGATGGGTGGCAGCAGCAGAAGATCTGATTGGGTTCCACTCCTTTATCCAATGAGGTGGCCACTGAGTGTATGTTGATGGAGGAGGAGGAATGGAAGGAGTTCAGAGAACATCTGTAAACCAGTAAAGAGTCAGTCCTCAAGAGCTGCTGGTGTTGGCTGAGGTGTGACAAAGGTTTATAACTTGACTGGAGGAAACGTAAATAGGAAAGGATGAATGAAAACTTCGGTGGGTAGAGGAGGAAAATGAAAACGAACATTTTGTTATTTGCTGTAGATTCCAGCATCCCATGTGCCTTCACAATTCGGTCACTGTTCCTTCTTCTGGAAGAGAAATTCCATTTTGTTATGGTGGATTTCAGTGATGAATATTGTTAATCTGGTGCTAGCCAGCCCTTCCGGTGGGATAAGTGAGCATCTCATGACATGCCAGCTCACATTCCTGTGGAACCAGGGTACTACAGCCATTAGATCATCCACCCTGACCAAAGAGGCTATTGAGGAGGTGAAAGATTAGCAGATCAAAACATTGAAACATTCAGTGAAATGTACCGTTCGCGGCAATGACCAACACAGTCCGAGGATTGTGCTGGGGGAAGACTGAAAGTGTATTCACACTTCTGGCACCAACAAGTCACACCCCTAACTTACTTGTCATAACTGTACATCTTTGGAATGTGAGAGGAAACCCACATAGTCACAGAGTGAATGTACAAACTCCTTGCAGACAGCGTTGGGAATTGAACTATGATTTTCCATTTGTTGGCACTGGAGTCACAGGGACACAGAAAAGTACAACTCAGAAACAGGCCCATTGGCCCATCTAGTCCATGCAGAACCATTTAAACTGCATACTCCTATCGACTTGCACTGGGAATGTAGCCCTTCATACACCTACCATCCATGTACCTATCCAACTTTCTCCTGCAATGTCCCCCTCAAACTTTTCTACAAAGATTGACACTAACCACTATGCTACCGGGCCATCCCGAGTCAGATCAGTGAATTAGTGTCAGCATCCTCCACCAGGCCTCTGTTCCCAGCACCAAAGTGTTAATCACTCTGATGAGTGACTACATCACTTGCATATCTGACTCCGGAGTCCCAAAAGAGGTGCTCTGTTCTGATCTCCATCACAGAGCAAGAGATTTCAAAGGGTGGCAGATGGAGTGATTCAAGGGCATTCATTGCAGTGAAGTCACTGGTGTGAGAATTACCAGCTCAATTCATTTCAGCTGCTGCCTGTAAGGAGTTGTACGTTCTCCCAGTGGGTTTCCTCTGGGTGCTCTGGTTTCTTCCCACTTTCTGAAGATGTATGGACTAGTAGGTTAATTGATTCATTGGTTCATTATGGTTGTTATAGCCCGGTGTGGTAATGGGGGACAAGCTCCCACTACCTATTAAATGCCCCCAATGGCGTGTGCCTCAAACAGCCTCTGACAGACAAGTCCAGCTCCTGCTCTTCACGTGTGGCTTAGTTATTAAGCCTGGCAGAACCGTTTCTACTGACAGGAGAAGGGGCAAAGTTGGGTTACTGGTGCCTCAAAGCCAGTTACTTTGTGCAGCTGGGGTTCATCAGCTGTGATTGGCAGTTCATCTAGGAGAAGGAAAACTCTGATCTCCAACCTCCGCCGCCTTTCCCGACTCGTGAGGCTTTGGGAGTGAACCCCGAGGGTAACGTCCAAAGCTGGAGTCCCTAAGGCAGTCCTACGTTGAGTTCAACACTGACTGGCAACTCCTGCAACGCTGCTGGTACCGAACTGTATGGGTCTCTGCCGTTCCTTTGGGTTCATTAGATGCATGGAGAGGGGGTGACAACAGCTTGCTCTCCATATAGTACTGCACAGGCTTGCGTATATTAGCAGCTAGGACACAACATCGATGGTCGGCCCTGAGTGACGGAGGCCTCGGGGGGGTAACTGGGTGACATGGCTCATTGGCCTAGAAGGGCCCATTACTATACCTTCTCCCTAAATAAATATTTTACTGCTCAAAAAGAAGGAATATCCAAGGAGGCAATTTTTTTTAAAGGTGAAGCAGCTCAGTGAAAACCGTGGAAGAAGTGCACCAGGGTATGTTCTACCTCACCTCACTTCATCAAGCTCCTCCTGTCCTTCCTGCAGAACACAGACTGGGCCCATCAGCTACCTGACAGCCCACAGAACTCACCTGCAGTACTGTGGGCAGTTTTGTTCTCCTTTACTTAGAAAGGATGTTCTTGGCACACAGGAAGTGCAACAAAAATTCATTAGATTGGTTCCAGAGACGGTGTACGAGGAATAGACTGTGTCTACATTCTTTAAACTTTTCAACCTTATAAGTTCTAAAGTATATTTATAATCAAAGTATGTATACTATATAGCTGGCCGGTGGTGTAGTGGCATCTGCACTGGACTTTCAGGCGAGTGGTCCCAGGTTCGAATCCAGCCAGCTCCTTGTACACTTTCCATCCGTGAGCGTCGATCTAGCAACTCAGTCTTGCCAAAAACAGACAACCTGCTAAAGCAGCAGCGAGGAGCTACCCAATGCACCGCAAGGCGTGGAAAAGAATAACAACGTGTACTGTGTACAGTCTTGAGATTCATCGCCTTACAGGCAGCCACAAAACAAAGACACCCAGTAGAACACATTGGGAAACGAAGACCATCAAACACCCAATGTGCAGAAAAAAGAACAAATTCTGCAAACGATAAAAGCAAGCTAATAGCTTTCCGAACTGAAGTTTGAAAGGAGATCTCACTGAAATTGACAAAATTCTTAAGGCTCGAGGGGTTAAGTGTGAGGGGATGTTTCATGACTGAGGAGTTTGGGACTGGGACACAATCTTTTGGTTAACAGTAGGCTGTTTATGGCAGAGATGAGGCAGAGTGTTAAAGCTCTGAATCAAAGCCTCATAGTTGTGACTTTTCAACAAAAGTAAAACATACAGCCTGGAAAATGATTTTACAGGAAAAAAAGGGTTTCAGTCACAGGGAAGAAAATGAAGCTTAATTGGCACAGCTTGTTGAAGTGTCAAAATAAATGGAGGTAATCAGCCTCTAAGAGTGAAGAGAAGGCAGGGCACTTGATTGATCCGAAATCTCTTTAGTTTCACTGCCTGTCTGAGGTCATAGACTGTAATAGACTCTTTTGCAATTTATTGAACAAAGGAATTCTATAAAGAATTTCTGTCTCATTGCCTCAAAGAGTAAGGGTGTAGGAAGGAAAAGGAAGGATTTGGTGAGGTAGGGATAGGACTGGTGAATGTGCTGGAATTAGTAGGTTAGTTATTATTAGAACCTGATTCTGGGTAGCACTGACCTGCAGTTCCTTCATCTAGTGTGCAAGCTAAATCATGTGTGCAATGTAGCTTCTTCAGGTTTAAAGTATGTTTTCAGTTAGTGTTTGCTGGTAAGGTACTGTGTCGAGATGGGTACGGGAATGGACATCAATGTCTATACAATGACTCCAGCTGAAATGAATGACCAAGCAAAACTGGGCTACTTCCTGTCCTCTTCTATCTCTGGCTTGTGAGGCCAGCCTATTGTTCCAGTCTTTCTATCTTTAACAACAAGAGAACCAAAAGCATCCTACTGACCCTCTGGAGCCACAATTTGAGATACAGCTCCACTCCAAAACATGCCAACTTGGCAGACTGGGAGATTGTTTCATTGAACACCTATGCTCTGTCTGCCAGAGAAAGCAGGGTCTCCCAGTGACCACACATTTTAATTCCACATCCCATTCCCATTCTGACATGTCTATCCACGGCCTCCTCTACTGTAAAGATGAACCCACACTCAGGTTGGAGGAACAACACCTTATATTCTGTCTGGGTAGCCTCCAACCTGATGGCATGAACATTGACTTCTCAAACTTCCGCTAATGCCCCACCTCCCCCTTGTACTCCATCCATTATTTATTCACATACACACATTCTTTTTCTCTCTCTCCTTTTTCTCCCCCTGTCCCTCTCACTATACCCCTTGCCTATCCTCTGGGCTTTCCCCCCTCCCCCTTTTCTTTCTCCCTAGGCCTCCTGTCCCATGATCCTCTCGTATCCCTTTTGCCAATCACCTGTCCAGCTCTTGGCTCCATCCCTCCCCCTCCTGTCTTCTCCTATCATTTCGGATCTCCCCCTCCCCCGTCCGCTTTCAAATCTCTTACTAGCTCTTCTTTCAGTTAGTTCTGATGAAGGGTCTCGGCCCGAAATGTCGACTGTACCTCTTCCTATAGATGCTGCCTGGCCTGCTGCGTTCACCAGCAATTTTTATGTGTGTTACTAACTTCCAAAGGCTGTTTATAGAAGGTATTCAGAAAGATGAAGATCTGATCAAGAAGCTGATAAGCATCCACTTCATTGCTGTGGATATCAGTGACTGCCTTAGTTTCTTACTGGCGTGAACCAGATGAAACTATATATATATCTTAATATCTATCATCAGGTGATGGGATGGAGGTACGTCTCTACCAAAGGAGGTGTAAGGTGCTCCTTCCCTCCGCTAACCCGCAGGCCACCATTGGGCAGGGCGTAGCACCTGCTTTGCCCCCACCCCCAGATCAGGGTCACGTGAAGCCATGGGGAGCAGGTGGTTTGGTGGTCATATGAGCAGCTGGTGCACATCACAAGTCCTGATTATGCAACATTGATGCCAGGCAGACAATTTCTGTAGAGAATTGATAATGGCTGGGGTCACCCATCTTGTAAAGACACTGTCCAGAAGAAGGCAATGGCAAACCACTTGTGCAGAAAAATTTGCCAAGAATAATCATGTTGGAGACCGTGATTGTTTACATCATATGACATGGCACATAATGAATGAATGAATATCTATCTGAACGTGGAACATGGCACATCACTAGAACCCGTAAGTCCACTCTGAACGTCCCCTAACCCAACCATCACAACTTCACCAACCTCTGCCCTTTCTGATACCTAACGAACAGCATCTCCCAATCCACCAGGATTTCAACTTTGTTCCTTATCATTGTTTGCAGTCGAGTAAGCACTCTATACCAATGCACTCAACAAGGCAACTTCAGCTCCAATACCATGGAATCACCAACGAATCACAGCTGATAGAAGATCTGTAGCAGAGGTCCCCAGCTTTGATCACCTCCAGAGGGCTTAAGGCATTTCTGAACTCTATCACTACAAGGCACAACAGAGCAGAAACTTTTTTTTTATTAAGTGAGATTGTGAACAATGGCCAGATCAGAAATGCTGATCAAGTCAATTAGTTCCCAGAGAGAACTCTGACAGGCCAGTCAGATGGTTCACTGCTGCTCAGGGATAGAACACAAAAAAAATCATATGTACAATTAGGAAACATTAAAAAATAGTAGAAATACTGGAGTCATGATGATCATGATGAAGTCTGCTGGAGAGAGACATTTATACACGTGCTGTCCTCCATAATTCAAAGAAATTGAAGGAGAAGGTTGCAGGGTGACAAAACGTGGCAGGCACAATAATATTAGAGCAAAACACTCTTCAGTGCCAGACATACGATAATAATCTGCTTAAATACCTAAATGCGGAATGATAGTTGTTTCTCTACAGCAACACCAGCAAAATGAAAGCAATCTCTTTCCATTCCATCCATGGAGATCAAGATCACTTTGACTTTCACCCTGCTGGACACAGGATTTTTTCCAAGTACCATAGCTCATCTTTCGTAGGCTTCAGTTCTGAACACTATTTACACTGGAAGAAGCTGCAGAAGATCGTGAACACAGCCCAGCACATCACACAAACCAATCTTCCGTCCTTGGACTCACTTTAAACCGCACGCTGTCGGGGCAGTGCTGCCAGGATAATCAAGGACACGACCCACCCAGCCAACACACTTTTCATCCCTCTTCCCTCCAGGAGAAGGCTCAGGAGCTTGAAGACTCGTACGGCCGGATTTGGGAACAGCTTCTTTCCAACTGTGATGACTGCAGAACGGATCCTGACCCGGATCTGGGCCGTACCCTCCAAATATCCGGACCCATCTCTCGGTTTTTTTTTGCACTACCTTACTTTCCCTTTTCTATTTTCTATTTATGATTTATAATTTAAATTTTTAATATTTACTATCGATTTGTACACTAGGGAGCACAAAGCACAGAATCAAATATCGCTGTGATGATTGTACGCTCTAGTATCAATTGTTTGGTGACAATAAAGTAAAGTATACGCAAACATGAGGAAATCTGAAGATGCTGGAAATTCAAGCAACACACATGAAAGTTGCTGGTGAATGCAGCAGACCAGGCAGCATCTCTAGGAAGAGGTACAGTCAATGTTTCGGGCCGAGACCTTTCATCAGGACTAACTGAAGGAAGAGCTAGTAAGAGATTTGAAAGTGGGAGGGGGAGGGGGAGATCCAAAATGATAGGAGAAGACAGGAGGGGGAGGGATGGAGCCAAGAGCTGGACAGGTGCTAGGTAAAGGGGATACGAGAGGATCATGGGACAGGAGGCCTAGGGAGAAAGAAAAGGGGGAGAGGGGAACCCAGAGGATGGGCAAGGGGTATAGTGAGAGGGACAGAGGGAGAAAAAGGAGAGAGAGAAAAATATTGTGTGTATATGAATAAATAATGGATGGGGTTCCAGGGGGAGGTGGGGCATTAGCAGAAGTTTGAGAAGTCAATGTTCTTGCCATCAGGTCGGAGGCTACCCCAACAGAATATAAGGTGTTGTTCCTCCAACCTGAGTTTAGCCTCATCATGGTAGTAGTGGAGGCCATGTATGGACACATCTGAATGGGAATGGGAAGCAGAGTTGAAGTGGGTGGCTACTGGGAGATCCTGTCTGTTGTGGCGGACGGAGCGGAGGTGCTCGATGAAGCGGTCCCCCAATCTGCGTCGGGTTTCACTGATGTAGAGGAGGCCGCACTGGGAGCACCGGATGCAATAGATGACCCCAACAGACTCACAAGTGAAGTGTTGCCTCACCTGGAAGTACTGTTTGGGGCCCTGAATGGTGGTGAGAGAGGAGGTGTAGGGACAGGTGTAGCACTGACGCTTACAGGGATAAGTCCCAGGTGGGAGATCCGTGGGGAGGGACGTGTGGACCAGGGAGTCACGGAGGGACCGATCCCTGCGGAAAGTGGAGAGGGGTGGAGAGGGAAAGATGTGCTTAGTGGTGGGGTCCTGTTGAAGGTGGCTGAAGTTGCAGAGGGTAATGTGTTGGATCCGGAGGCTAGTGGGGTGGTGGGTGAGGACAAGGGGAACTCTGTCCCCGTTGTGGTGGCGGGAGGATGGGGTGAGAGCTAAGTGCGGGAAATGGAGGAGATGTGGGTGAGGACATCATTGATGACAGCAGAAGGGAAACCACGATCCTTAAAGAAAGAGGACATTTGAGATGTCCTGGAATGGAAAACCTCATCCTGGGAGCAGGAAGAGGCAGGCATAGCTAGGGCCCATGCGAGTTCCCATAGCTACACCCTTGGTCTGAAGAAAGTGGGAAGAGCCAAAAGAGAAGTCAGTCATTGAGTGTGAGAACCAGTTCCGCCAACCAGAGGAGGGTAGTGATGGTGGGGAACTGGTGAGGTCTATTGTCCAGAAAGTAGCGGAGGGCTTTGAGGCCTTCTTCATGGGGAATGGAGGTGTATAGGGATTGGAGATCCATAGTGAAAATGAAGCGGTTGGGACCGGGGAACTGGAAGTTATTGAAGAGGTGGAGGGCATGGGATGTATCCCGGATGTAGGTGGGGAGAGACTGAACTATGGGTGACAAAATGGAGTCCAGGTAGGCAGATACAAGTTCGGTGGGACAGGAGCAGGCAGAAACTATGGGTCTACCGGTTCAGTCAGGCTTGTGGATCTTGGGGAGGAGGTAAAACCGAGCGGTCGGGGTGTGGGAATTATGAGTTTAGTGGCTGAGGATGGAAGGTCTCCGGAGTTGATAAGGGCAGTGATGGTGCGGGAGACAATGGTTTGATGTTTTTTGGTGGAGTCCTGTTCCAGGGGTAAGTAAGAGGAGGTGTCAGAGAGCTGCCGTTTGGCCTCAGTGAGGTAGAGGTCTGTCCGCCAGACCACTATGGCACCACCTTTGTCAGCGGCCACCGTTGTCAGCTTTGTCAGACCTCACCAGTTCCCCACCACCACTACCCTCCTCCGGTTGGCGGAACTGGTTCTCACACTCAATAACTTCTCTTTTAGATCTTCCCACTTTCTTCAGACCAAGGGTGTAGCTATGGGAATTTGCATGGGCCCTAGCTATGCCTGCCTCTTCGTTGGTTATGTGGAACAGTCTGTGCTCCAAACCTATTTTGGTACTGCTCCCCAACTTTTCCTTCGGTACATTGACGACTACATTGGTGCTGCTTCCTGCACCCATGCTGAGCTCGTCAATTTCATCAAGTTTACTTCTAACTTCCACCCAGCCCTCAAATTCACTTGGTCTATCTTGGACACTTCTCTCCCCTTTCTCGATCTCTCGGTCTCCATCTCTGGAGACAGACTGTCCACTGACATCATCTACAAGCCCACTGACTCTCATAACTACCTCAACTATACCTCTTCCCACCCCACCACATGCAAAAATGCCATTCCCTATTCCCAGTTCCTCCGTCTCCGCCGCATCTGCTCCGAGGATGAGGCTTTCCATTCCAGGACATCTCAAATGTCCTCTTTCTTTAAGGATTGTGGTTTCCCTTCTGCTGTCATCAATGATACTGTCACCCGCATCTCCTCCATTTCCCGCACTTCGACCTTCACCCCATCCTCCCGCCACCACAACAGGGGCAGAGTTCCCCTTGTCCTCACCTACCACCCCCACCAGCCTCCGCATCCAGCACATTATCCTCCGCAACTTCCGCCACCTTCAACAGGACCCCACCACTAAGCACATCTTTCCCTCTCTGCTTTCCGCAGGGATCGGTCCCTCCGCGACTCCCTGGTCCATACATCCCACCCCACGGATCTCCCACCCGGCACTTATCCCTGTAAGCGTAAGTGCTACACCTGTCCCTACACCTCCTCTCTTGCCACCATTCAGGGCCCCAAACAGTCCTTCCAGGTGAGGCAACACTTCACTTGTGAGTCTGTTGGGGTCATCTATTGCATCTGGTGCTCCCGGTGCGGCCTCCTCTACATCGGTGAAACCTGACGCAGATTGGGGGACCGCTTCATCGAGCACCTCCGGTCCGTCTGCCACAACAGACAGGATCTCCCAGTTGCCACCCACTTCAACTCTGCTTCCCATTCCCATTCAGATATGTCCATACATGGCCTCCTCTACTGCCATGATGAGGCTAAACTCAGGTTGGAGGAGCAACACCTCATATAACGTCTAGGTAGTCTCCAGTCCCTTGGTATGAACATAGAATTCTCCAACTTCCGGTAATTCCCTCCCCCTCCCTTCCTCTATCCCTATTTCATTCTGCCCCCTCCCCCAGCTGCCTATCACCTCCCTCATGGTTCCACCTCCTTCTACTACCCATTGTGTTTTCCCCTATTCCTTCTTCACCTTTCCTGCCTATCACCGCCCTGCTTCCCCTCCCCCACCCCTTTATCTTTCCCCTTACTGGTTTTTCACCTGGAACCTACCAGCCTTCTCCTTCCCACCCTCCCCCCACCTTCTTTATAGGGCCTCTGCTCCTTCCCTCTTCAGTCCTGACGAAGGGTTCCGGCCCGAAACATTGACTGATCGTTTCCACGGATGCTGCCCGACCTGCTGAGTTCCTCCAGCGTGTTGTGAGTGTTGCAAATGACAATCACTACCATCACCCGAACACACTCAGAATCACCAGGGGAGATCGGACAATGCATACAAATCTCTCACAATCTCTTCTGGCACTGCCGATAGGACGATAATGAATCACCTCTTAATTACTCTGATGGCTTGCTACAAATGGTGTAGCTGTTAGCTATGACTGCGCCAGTGGCCTGGGTTCAATTCCACAGCTGTCTGTAAGCAGTTCATTCATTCTCCCCGTGACCATGGGGGTTTCCTCCCACCATCCAAAGCTGAACAGGGTAGCAGGTGAACTGGTCACATCGGTGTAATTCGGCAGTGTGAGTTCATTGGGCCAGAAGAGTTGTTATTATGCAGTGTCTCAAAAATAGATAAAAATTAATAAAAAATTAAAGTCCTCTGCACTTGTTGGTGTGACATCTCATGTAATAAGGTAAAATGCATTTTCCTCCGAGGATCTTCGCGCAGCAAATATAATGTGTAGATCATAGAACATTACAGCACAGTACAGGCCCTTCAGCCCACAATGTAGTGCCAACCCCTTAGCTTACCCTAAGGTCAATGGAAACCTACCTTCCTGCAATACTATATAGACATTACCTTGAAGAGACAAGGACTTATCTTTCCCTTGAGTAGGACTGCCTACTCCTAGAAGATAGTACCACAGCCATTTCTCACCAGGCTTTGCAGCCAGTGGAATGAAAGCAGAAAACACTGGAAGAACTCAATAACATCAAACAGCATCAGTGGGCAGGAAGACGATATTGATCAGGAGAGAGTTGACTGGTTGATTTATTTATTTATGTGGATAGGGTGGTGAAGAAAGCTCACATTTATCAGCACAGAGAAGGCCCTTCCGGCCCCTCAGGCCATACCGCCAGCAACTCCCGATTTAACCCTAGCCTAATCACGGGACAGTTGACAATAACCAAATAACACATTAACCAGAATATCTTTGGTGTGTGGGAGGAAACTGGGACACCTGGAGGAAAGTCATGCTTTCCAGGGGAAGGGCAAACAAACTCCTTTCAGAGGAGCAGAACTAGGCCACTCCGCCCATTCAGTCTACTCCACCATTTCATCATGGCCGATCCATTTTCCTCTCGTCCCCATTCTCCCCAACATTTTTCACGTTTTCAACATTAATCGAGAACCTATCAACATCTCCTTAAATATACCCAGTGACCTGGCCTCCACAGCCACCTGTGACAACGAATTTCACAGGTTCACCCATCTCTAGCTAACAAAATTCATCCCCGTCTCCATTCTACATGATTGTCCCTCCATTCTAAGGTTGTGCCCTCTGATCCTAGATTCCCCCGCTAAAGGAAACATCCTCTCCATGTCCACTCTATCGAGGCCATTCAACATTTGACAGGGTAGAAGGGCTGGGATGGCCTGTTTCCGTACTGTAATTGTTATATATGGTTAAATTCCAGCAGGTACAAGCCAAGAGGCATCAAACACTCTTCATATGATTAGCCTTTCATTCCCAGAATAATTTTTATGAACCCCCTTTGAACCCTCTCTGATCTCAGCATATCCTTTCTTAGATAAGGGGCCAAAATTGCTCAAAATACTCCAAGTGAGGCCTCACCAGTGCTTTATAAAGTTTCAACATTACATCCTTGCTTTTGTATTCTAGTCCTCTCAAAATAAATGCTAACATCGCATTTGTCTTCCTCACCACCTACCTGACCTGCGAGTTAACCTTTATGGAATCCTGCACAAAGACTCCCAAGTCCCTTTGCAGCTCTGATTTTTTTGAATTTTCTCACTGTTTTGAAAGTAGTTAACACACTTATTCCTTCTACCAAAGTGCATGACCATGCACTTCTCAACACTGTAGTCCATCTGCCACTTCTTTGCATAGTCTCCTAATCTGTCTAAGACTTTCTGCAGCCTCTCTGATTCCTCAAAACCACCTGCCCCCACACCTATCTTTGCATTGTTCGCAAACTTGGCCATAAAGTCATTAATTCCGGCATTCAAATCATTAACGCATTTCTCCAAGTACCCCATAACCCCTTAACAATCAACTCCAGTATCCTCTCGACAACTGCTGAGGTCAGGCTAACTGAAGAGTGATTCCGCAAAGATCATTACCAGGGATGATTGATAAGTTTGTGGCCTAAGGTAGAAGGAGTCGATTTTAGAAAACCTAGCACATTTATTTTTCAACGTAGTCCCTTCCTACATGTACACACTTAGTCCAGCGGTCATGGAGCATACGGATCCTTTCTTTGTAGAAGTGGTCCACAGCAGGGGTGATTGATAAGTTCGTGGCCTTTGGTAGAAGGCGATGAGTTATACAGCTCACGTTACATGCACGTGTAGTTCAACTGTTTGAGTGAAAATGCAGAAAGTTTGAAGTTAATAACTCATCTCCTTCTACCTTAGGCCACGAACTTATCAATCACCCCTGCTGTGGACCACTTTCTGGAGGTCCAAGACGCCGACTTCTACAAAGAAGGGATATGTATGCTCCACGACCGCTGGACTAAGTGTGTAAATGTAGGAAAAATAAATGTGCTAGGTTTTGTAAAATTGGCTCCTTCTACCTTAGGCCATGAACTTATCAATCACCCCTCGTACTAATACCTTCAATGTCTCTTCAGCTACCTCTTTCAGAACCCTGGAATGTGCACCATCTGGTCCCGGTTTCTTATCTACCTTCAGACTTTTCAGTTTCCCAAGAACCTTCTCCCTAGTAGCAGCAACTTCACACGCTTCTGCCCCCTAACTCTCTCAAACTTCTGGCATATTGCTGGTGTCTTCCACAGTGAAGAGTATTGCAAAATACTTACTCAGTTCATCCACCATTTCCTTGCCCCGACTACTATCTCTGCAGTATCATTTTCCAGCAGTCCGGATGTTGGGATTAAACTCCAAACTCCGGTGCCCCGAGCTGTAACAGGGTCACGCTAACCTCTGTAAAAACATCAGGCTGTGTTGTGTTATAAAACTTTCATCAGGGTCATGGTCTCGCATTGTAGCTGTGCAACGTGCAGATGTCACAGTCAACAGAACCGTTTCCCTTTCATCTGGAAAAGGAAATGGTTCAGTTTCTGTGCCTCTCATACACCGTCGAGGGCGGAGTATTTACATCTGCATGATGGTCTGTGTCTTTGAGATGAATCTCGAGGAGAAATAGGCCTTAACGGGGTCTACAACCCATACCTTTTTACTTCGCATTTTTTAGATGTACAATAACTCCGAGTTAGTTTCCGAGGAGCCTGTGCTTTCCAATCACTCTCCATGATGGGCTCTTTAAATGGGGATCAGGAGTCCTAATTATATGAACTTTTTCTTTAAGATGCCTCTTGATCACGGGATGCTGGCTTTTAGACAAGGAATCCTGCCTGCAAGATACTTCCTTTGAAACAAACCCATTTGAAGAGGAGCTTTAAAATCAATCACAAAGTAATACTTACTGTGTAATAACAGCAATCACACGTGAAGAGGTTAAAAATGTATTTTACCCAAGCCCATTTCCATTGTCTGAAAGTCACGCTTAGCCAAAGAAGAGAAAAAATTCACATCCAGGTGATAGGGTAACTTGTGACTGAAGGACACAGCCTGAAGGGCAATGTCTATGCAGTTTTAATTAACTCCTTCTTTAAAAGCAAGCAGGACTTAAAACCTCTTTATAAGATCAGAAAGGAGGAATAAAATTCAGACACAGAATTAATTTAAAAGATTAGAAAGAAATGAAAGATTTCCTTCGTAGAAAACAGACTCATTTAGTGCCCAGAGGGGGTCTTACAAGAAAGTCTTTATGCAAATTGCCTTCATCAAACTGGAGCAGATAAATGGAGTTGGTCAGCTGTGTTAGCAGTGTGTAATTCTGTCTCTCGTATCAGAAGTCAATCACTGCTCCCTCGTTCCACTGCTGAATGTTAATATTAAAACTGCCACCTCAAGCAGGTGAGTGTAATGAGCCAGAAAGCAGGCACAAGGTAGTGTTGCTCTCTTCTGATTACTCATCCTCTCCCCCAACCCCACCCAGGCCTCCAACCCACTCTGCAGGTGCCCGATGTGTACCCGCTGCAAGAGTGAGAGTGCCCATTAACCCAGGCTCTTACCCTCTTTGGGACTGCACTGACTTTGCTAATAGCCCTTCCCATGCCACCCACCAGCCTTGCCAGTTGAAGTACGCGATGTAGCCTACGGCTTCCTGTCCTCTCCCAAAGTATCTCAGGATAATCTTTGGCTGCCTAATGTTGGTGCTGTGCAAAGCTGGCAGATCATGCAGCGGTTCTTGTGAGCTGAGTGTAGATTGCAGCGCTCAGGTCCCAGCTGGTGGGCTGGTGGGGATAGATTCATACCCTGGGGTGGGGAGTATCTCGCTTGAGTGCAGCAGCAGATGCATCTCTTGATTTGTGTCACTTGTGTCCATTGGAGTGGAAGGAAAGATTAGCTTCAATTAGCACATATACAGGTACATCAAAGCATAGCATGAAGTGCATCGTTTTACATCAAATCAAACCAGCAAAGAACGTGCTGGGGGCAGCCCTGCTTCTGGCAACAATATGACATACCCTCAACTTACTAACCCTAACCCGTACGTCTTTGGAATGTGGGAGGGAACTGCGGCATCCAGAAGAAACCCACGCAGTCATGGGGAGGACGTACAAATGCCTTACAGGCAGCAGCGGGAAGCGAACCCCAGTCTTGCAGCCGTGCAGCAAAGCATTGTCTAATTATTACACGACCGTGTCACAGTGGTCCGGGGTGCAAGGAGGTAAAAGGGGAAGATTGCTTATCTGTGATCACAGGTGCACAATCTGAGTGCATTTGTTGGGACTCGGAATATCAAATTACATGTTCGCTTTTGTCTGCTTGCTAAGTCGTATTCTCCAAGACCTTGATCTGTCAAGTGCAAATGGGGGTTGATGCCCAATAGCCAGTGCTGAATCAAATCAATCGTATCTTCCCTGTACAGTGAGGCATGCACATTCCTTAGGACTGGATTGCAAACAAGGCATCCTCAACTCCAAGGAAATGCTTGAGATGAAGGACAATGAACAAGTTAACAGTGTCATTTTTTTTCTACATCATTCTCCAACGAGGAAGTTTGTGTTATATTCATTCCTCAATATTAAAGCTACGATAGTTGTACATTTTCTGAACTCACGCGTGGGGAGAATGACTGCCAGCCCTCGGGGGTGTGCCAGGAATTAATGGATCTCCTGGGCATTACCACAAGCAACCAGGAAGCAAAATCACTGGGGCACTAAAAAAAATTGTGTGTCTGGTTCATTTACTTTAAGTACTTCATTGTTGATTGATTATATAAAAAAATCGTGGAGGG
Organism: Mobula hypostoma; assembly: GCF_963921235.1. Taxonomy (NCBI): domain Eukaryota; kingdom Metazoa; phylum Chordata; class Chondrichthyes; order Myliobatiformes; family Myliobatidae; genus Mobula; species Mobula hypostoma. The sequence goes on along the minus strand of NC_086123.1, from coordinate 35,672,959 downwards.
GGAAAGATTGCCGTTTGATTAGGCAGGGCAAATGGAAACCAGTAATCTGTAAAGATGTACAGGAATATGTTCAACAGGGGTTGGTACACCTAGTGACCACGTGGATAAATCATAAAAAGAATATCCAAGTTAGAGTCAGAGAATAAGATATGAGAAAGTTGGTTTTGTGTCCTGTTAGCTGCATTGATACAACAACATCAACTTTATATTTCACAGCCAGGGCTGTCAGGCTTCATTTAAGACCAAAGCACCATTTGCCAGTAAAAGGATTGCTTGCCTCCTCTAGCTTTTATTTGCTCCAGTGTTCAGAGCAACAACTGTGTCGAGATTTGCAGCTGAGAATCTGTTTCTGACATTAGCTTGGCCAGCAAACCGATCAATGAAAACGTCAGCTAATATTTTGATTTGCACCATTTCTCAGAAAAGTTTCAAACAAGATGCTTTGACACAATAGCACTTTATTTTATTTATTGAGATGCAGTGTGGAATAGGCCCTTCTGTCCCTTCAAGACTCTGTGTGTGTTCGTCCATCGTTGACATCGATGAGGACCTCGACACCATATGATGATGTTGAGACTACGGCTTGATTTGGATTTAAGTGAGGGAGAGTTGTACAACGTCAGCCTCACTCTCTCTTCCCAATTCCCATCTGGATCTTTATACTCTATCCTTGGTTGGGGCAACTGTAACGAAAATCAATTTCCCTCGGGATCAATAAAGTATGACTATGACTGTGACTATCCAGTGGCAAGACAAAGTTGGCTGGAGTTGGGACGAGGTACAGTGGATGACCAGGACATCTTCTGTGTCATGTCCTGCTCTACACGTTCCACGATGCTTGCAGAGACCGCCTTCTTGACCGTTGGACCTTCCATTGGTCTCGTCCGCTCAATCCGCCGGAGTCTGTCTTCACATGCTGGGATAGACAACTCCCTATCTCACCGAGGGTTTGAGACCCGTCGGCTACCCTCACCTGGTTTAGCCGGCTTGTCGAAGCCGTTGCCCGGGGTGTGGCCGCTGTCACATGCAAACAGCTACGGGGAGCCACAGGTGAGAGCTGAGAGCCAGGTGGGGACCAAAGGTGGACAAACCACCCTGAAAAGGACACAACATGTTCCCCCACCAGAGGTGCTACCCCTCCCTGACATCCCATACACCCCCCTTCAAAACACTGCCCAGCAACCCACCGATTTAACCCCAGCCTAATCACAGGACAACTTACAATGACCAATTAACCTACTAACTGGTACGTCTTTGGACTGTGGGAGGAAACCAGAACACCCAGGGGAAACCTACACAGTCATGGGAAGAACATACAAACTCCTTACAGGCAGTGGCGGGAATTGAACCCGGGGCACTGGTACTGTAAAGCGTTGTGCTAACCGCTGCGCTACCATATTGCCCTATCTTTGAGTTAGGAAATTCCTTTGAGAAGAAGTATCTTTAGATTCACTTGGGGCACATTTCTCCAAATGACTGATATTTTAGATTGACATTGGTTCTTTACTCCTTTTATGAGTGATAATAGTTTTAAGGAATAGAGCCATAGAGTCATAGAAATGTACAGCACAGAAACAGGCCATTTGGCCCATCTAGTCCATGCCAAAACCATTTAAGCTGCCTACTCCCATCGACATGCACCGGGACCATAGCCCTCCATATCTCTATCATTCGTGTAGCTATCCAACTTCTCTTAAACATTGAAATCAAGCTCGCATGCACCATGACCTTCTGAGTGGTCATGTTTCCCCTCATGTTCCCCTTAAACTTTTCTTCTTTCACCGTTAACCCATGTCCTCTAGTTTTAGTCCCGCCCAACTTCGGTGGAAATCCTTGTATATACCCTATCTACACCCCTCATAATTTTGTATACCTCTATCAAATCTCCTTCAATCTTTTATGTTCAAAGAAATAAAGTCCTAACCTATTCAATCTCTCCTTATAACAGGTCCCCCAGATCCAGTAATATCCTTGAAAATTTTCTCTGTACTTCTTTCAACCTTATTTACATCTTTCCTGTAGGTAGTTGGCCAAAACTGTACACAATACTCCAAATTAGGCCTCACCAATGTAGTGGAGCACTATATTGACTAAGAATGGAAGAGTTTACATGGTTTATTCTTGTAAATAATCTTTTATTTTAAATAAAGTTTACTTTGATTATATTAAAAAAATGTTCTCTTGTTACTGAGAATTCAAGAGTCAGAAACAATAACTACCCCACCACACCCTGACAAACAGTGGCCATTTTTCATTCTGTGCTCCAGTAGAGGGAACTAGTGTAATTACTTTTTATATCCTTATGCTAAGGACTTGAAGTGAATTGTCAGGAGTAAAAATTTGATGGTCTCTGGCCTTGCTGAATTTTAAAATCAAAATGATCTTTGTTTATAATTTTAAAATTTACAAGAAAAAATCGTGCAATGCCTTTTCATTTTTACATTCACAGTCAATGCATTACATAGTATTTGTCACAATGGGGTGCTGGGAACGGACCCAAATGCAAGACACAGACACTGAAGTACAAAGAACAGGACTTGACTAGAGTAGGGACGTGACAAGATACAGACAAGGAGCAGGAACAAGAACGTAGACTAGGGCTTGGACCCCGAGCCAGAGACTGGACAAGGACCCAGAACCAGGGTCTTGCCTCGGGCTCGGGCCCCAGAACCAGGCACGGACATGCCATGACTGCAGGACTGGAGGCTGGGGTCTTGAGGCTTGAGGTTTGGAGACAGGCTGGAGTCTTGGAATCCTTGAGGCTAGCGTTCTTTGAGCTTGGCTTGGGATCCTCGAGGCAAGTGTTCTTGGAGCTTGGCTTGGAATCCTCGAGGCTAGCGTTCTTGGAGCTTGGCTTGGGATCCTCGAGGCTAGCGTTCTTGGAGCTTGGCTTGGGATCTTCGAGGTTTGGGTTCTTGGAATTTGGCTTGGGATACTCGAGGCTTGGGTTCTTGGAGCTTGGCTTGGGATCCTCGAAGCTAGCGTTCTTGGAGTTCTAGCATTCTTGGAGCTTGGCTTGGGATCCTCGAGGGTAGGGTTCTTGGAGCTTGGCTTGGTATCCTTGAGGCTTGGGTTCTTGGAGCTTGGCTTGGGATCCTCAAGGCAAGTGTTCTTGGAGCTTGGCTTGGGATCCTCGAGGCTTGGTTTCTTGGAGATTGTCTTGGGATCCTCAAGGCTTGGGTTCTTGGAGCTTGGCTTGGGATCCTCAAGGTTTGGGTTCTTGGAATTTGGCTTGGGATCCTCGAGGCTTGGTTTCTTGGAGCTTGTCTTGGGATCCTCGAGGTTAGGGTTCTTGGAGCTTGGCTTGGGATCCTCGAGGCTTGGGTTCTTGGAGGTTGTCTTGGTATCCTCGAGGCTTGGGTTCTTGGAGCTTGGCTTGGGATCCTCAAGGCAAGTGTTCTTGGAGCTTGGCTTGGGATCCTCGAGGCTTGGTTTCTTGGAGCTTGGCTTGGGATCCTCGAGGCTTGGGTTCTTGGAGGTTGTCTTGGTATCCTCGAGGCTTGGGTTCTTGGAGCTTGGCTTGGGATCCTCGAGGCTAGGGTTCTTGGAGCTTGGCTTGGGATCCTCGAGGCTTGGAGGTTGTCTTGGTATCCTCGAGGCTTGGGTTCTTGGAGCTTGGCTTGGGATCCTCAAGGCAAGTGTTCTTGGAGCTTGTCTTGGTATCCTCGAGGCTTGGGTTCTTGGAGTTTGGTTTGGGATCCTCGAGGCTTGGGTTCTTGTAGCTTGGCTTGGGATCCTCGAGGCTTGGGTTCTTGGAGGTTGTCTTGGTATCCTCGAGGCTTGGGTTCTTGGAGCTTGGCTTGGGATCCTCAAGGCAAGTGTTCTTGGAGCTTGGCTTGGGATCCTCGAGGCTTGGTTTCTTGGAGATTGTCTTGGGATCCTCAAGGCTTGGGTTCTTGGAGCTTGGCTTGGGATCCTCTAGGTTTGGGTTCTTGGAATTTGGCTTGGGATCCTCGAGGCTTGGTTTCTTGGAGCTTGTCTTGGGATCCTCGAGGTTAGGGTTCTTGGAGCTTGGCTTGGGATCCTCGAGGCTTGGGTTCTTGGAGGTTGTCTTGGTATCCTCGAGGCTTGGGTTCTTGGAGCTTGGCTTGGGATCCTCAAGGCAAGTGTTCTTGGAGCTTGGCTTGGGATCCTCGAGGCTTGGTTTCTTGGAGCTTGGCTTGGGATCCTCGAGGCTTGGGTTCTTGGAGGTTGTCTTGGTATCCTCGAGGCTTGGGTTCTTGGAGCTTGGCTTGGGATCCTCGAGGCTAGGGTTCTTGGAGCTTGGCTTGGGATCCTCGAGGCTTGGAGGTTGTCTTGGTATCCTCGAGGCTTGGGTTCTTGGAGCTTGGCTTGGGATCCTCAAGGCAAGTGTTCTTGGAGCTTGTCTTGGTATCCTCGAGGCTTGGGTTCTTGGAGTTTGGTTTGGGATCCTCGAGGCTTGGGTTCTTGTAGCTTGGCTTGGGATCCTCGAGGCTTGGGTTCTTGTAGCTTGGCTTGGGATCCTCGAGGGTAGGGTTCTTGGAGCTTGGCTTGGTATCCTTGAGGCAAGTGTTCTTGGAGCTTGGTTTGGGATCCTCGAGGCTTGGGTTCTTGGAGCTTGGCTTGGGATCCTCAAGGCTTGGTTTCTTGGAGCTTGTCTTGGGATCCTCGAGGCTAGGGATCTTGGAGCTTGGCTTGGGATCCTCGAGGCTAGGGATCTTGGAGCTTGGCTTGGGATCCTCGAGGCTTGGGTTCTTGGAGCTTCTCCTGGGCACGGACGCGGAACTCCTGGGCACAGAGGCAAGGACAGGGAGGGACGGACCCAGCTGCAGGGTAACAGCAAACAGCCTGCTTACATGACAGAGGCAAGGGACAGGAAGGGACAGAACCAACCGCAGGGTAACAGCAGTTGGCCTGGCTTACCCAGTGGAGGCAAGGGACAGGAAAGGAGCTCAATCCAGGGTGACTCTGAGTCTTGGGGCAGCCAGCAACCTTGGCCGGCTACGTAAATGGCCGAATCCATACCACGATGACTACTCCAACCAGTGGCAACAAGGCTCCATGAAGCAGTGGTTCTCCAACCAGGCCTAGAGATCACAAACGGTTTCACTAGCCTTCCATCAGCAGGTTGCTCCAAGGGGGACTGACAAGTCAAACCAGCAGCCCACACTCAATTGCAAGGCTACTTTGGATCTGAACAGGTACTTTGGATCTGTCTTCACTAGGGAAGACACAAACAATCTCCCAGATATAATAGTGGCCAAAGAACCTAGGGTAATGGATGAACTGAAGGAAATTTATATTAAGCAGGAAATGGTGTTGGATAGACTGTTGGGTCTGAAGGCTGATAAGTCCCTGGGATCTGATGGTCTGCATCCCAGGGTACTTAAGGAGGTGGCTTTAGAAATCGTGGACGCATTGGTAATCATTTTCCAATGTTCTATAGATTCAGGATCAGTTCCTGAGGTTGGCTAATGTTGTCCCTCTCTTCAAGAAGGGAGGAAGAGAGAAAACAAGGAATTATAGACCGTTTAGCCTGACGTTGGTGATGGGAAAGATGCCGGAGTCAATTATAAAAGATGAAATTACGACACATCTGGATGGCAGTAACAGAATCGGTCCAAGTCAGCATGGATTTACGAAGGGGAAGTCATGCTTGACTTGAGGATGTAACTATGAAAATGGACAAGGGAGAGCCAGTGGATGTAGTGTACCTGGACTTTCAGAAAGCCTTTGATAAACTCCCACATAGGAGATTAGTGGGCAAAATTAGGGCACATGGTATTGGGGGCAGAGTACTGACATAGATTGAAAATTGGCTGGCTGACAGAAAACAAACAGTAGTGATTAACGGGTCCCTTTTGGAATGGCAGGCGGTGACCAGTGGGGTACTGCAGGGTTCAGTGCTGGGACCGTAGCTGATTACAATATATATTAATGATTTAGATGAGGGAATTAAAAGTAACATTAGCAAATTTGCAGATGACACAAAACTGGATGGCAGTGTAAAATGTGAGGAGGATGTTATGAGAATGCAGGGTGACTTGGACAGGCTGGGTGAGTGGGCAGATGCATGGCAGATGCAGATTAATGTGGATGAATGCGAGGTTATCCACTTTGGTGGTAAGAATAGGGAAGGCAGATTATTATCTAAATGGAGTCAAGTTAGGAAAAGGGGAAGCACAACGAGATCTAGGTGTTCTTGTACATCAGTCACTAAAAACGAGCATGCAAGTACAGCAGGCAGTGAAGAAAGCTAATGGCATGCTGGCCTTCATAACAAGGGGTATTGAGTACAAGAGCAAAGAGGTCCTTCTGCAGCTGTACAGGGCCCTGGTGAGACCACACCTGGAGTACTGTGTGCAGTTTTGGTCTCCAAATTTGAGGAAGGACATTCTTGCTATTGAGGGAGTGCAGCGTAGGTTCACAGGGTTAATTCCCGGGATGGTGGGACTGTCATATGTCGAAAGATTGGAGCGACTGGGCTTGTATACTCTGGAATTTAGAAGGCTGAGAGGGGATCTTATTGAAACGTATAAGATTATTAAGGGATTGGACACGCTGGAGCAGGAAGCATGTTCCCGCTGATGGGTGAGTCCAGAACCAGAGGCCACAGTTTAAGAATAAGGGGTAGGCCATTTAGAACGGAGTTGAGGAAAAACTTTTTCACCCAGAGAGTGGTGGATATATGGAATGCTCTGCCCCAGAAGCTGTGGAGGCCAAGTCTCTGGATGCTTTCAAGAAAGAGATGGATAGAGCTCTTAAAGATAGCGGAATCAAAGGTTATGGGGATAAGGCAGGAACTAGATACTGATTGTGGATGATCAGCCATGATCACAGTGAATAGCGGTGCTGGCTCGAAGGGCCAAATGGCCTACTCCTGCACCTTTTGTCTATTGTCTACTTATACTTCAAGCCCAAAGATGGGAATCAGGTGCCTATGATTAACTCAACCAAACGAGGGACAGCTGGAAGACCCGGAGTCCTGAGTCCACGGACCGGACCGTGAACCGGAATGCAGACTTCACGGACCAGACCATGACAGTATTCTATTACACTCCATAAAAACAATAAGACGCATGTGATAACCTGGGATGATACCCTTCTACAATAGTTGATTCCTACAAAAGGTAATGGATTCTCCCCAGTGAGCCCTTCCAACCACTGAGCTCATCTACATAAAATATTCTCAAAGAAAAGCAGCATCGATCATCAGAGACCCCCACCACCCGGGCCATGCTCTCTTCTCACTGCTGCTATCAGGTAGAAGATACAGGAGCTTCAGGATTCACAGCTCCAGCTTCAGGAACAGTCACTACCCCTCAACCATCAGGCTCTTAAACAAAAGGGGATAACTACATTCACTTGCCCCATCTTTGAGATGTTCCAACAACTACACCAATGATCTCATTTTAAGGACTGTTTACCTCATATCTCATTATTTATTGCTATTTATTTATATTTGCATTTGCACACTTTGTTGTCTTCTGCACTCTGGTTGATCTTTCATTGATCCCGTTGTAGATACTATTCCACAGATTTTCTGAATATGCGCACAGACGATGAATCTTAGGGTTGTACATGGTGACTTTGACAATAACATTTACTTGAAGATTTCCTCACCGAACCCAGTCCCTCTTTCTCCAGTACTGACAGAACCCTAAATTGTGGTCCTTCCCCACTGAGCCCTTGCTCCAAGCTGCACCGAGCTTCAGCATGTACTCCTGAAGCTTAGAATGTGCCAGTCAGCAGCATTTCTCCGAGGCCAGGCCTTGCTGATTAATAATAATAAATTATTATTATTATTATACTAATAAATACTTTGATCCCGAGTGAGAAATTCTTTCTTTACAGCAGCAACATTTAAAAACACACTTAGCAGTGTGCAGACTCAACTAATAATATACACATTAATAACGCACACAATAATAATTTACCAATGCGTAATAATAATTTATGAAATAATAAAAGAGAGACTATTGTACTATGATGTGTGCTCAGCTGCCAGAGGGGTATGGCATCAAAGCCTTAGATTCTCAATGTTATCCTAAACTGGAGTCGGGTCTCCTGTGTAAATTAAAAGAACAATGTGGATTTCCTTCCAGTGGGAACTGTGGGACTTTGGTCTCCAGATGAAATGGTTCAAATCAATATCAGATAAAGTATACAACCCGAAATTCTTACTCTTCAGTCATCAACGAAACAAGAAACCCCAAAGAATGAACGATAGAAACATTGGACCCCCAAAGCCCCCTCCCCCGCAATGCACAAGCAGCAACAGAGGCTGTGACTCTCACCGTCACCCTCCTCCCACTCGCTCCAGCTGAATCACCACCCCTCCCACCCACCATACAGCCAACAACAAAAGCACTCAAAAGAGACCTCCATCCCGGGTCCATCAAAGTCTGCGGTCTGGTATCTCAGACAGGCTCTCTCTCTCTCCATCAGGTGAGGGAGTGGTCGCTCGTGCAACAACGAGTGCGGAGACCAGCATCATTGTTCCGATATTACGATCTTCCAGGTCACTTCTCCAACTCAGCGACTGAGGACCCACAGGCTCTCACTCTCCATTTGAAATGGCCATAGGAAGTCGAGTAAATAGGGGAGAGTGGTTCTGCACAAAAGTAGCATGAACTGTCAAGACAGTCACTCTAAAGACTTATGCGATTTCATCAAGTCCTGGGTACCAATTAGACATTACTATTTCTTTTCCCAAGTGGCAATTACTATACACTGGAGGAAGCATATTGTGTAAAATATCCCAAATACTAAATTAGCAGGCTTTCTCCAATAAAAATAGCAAACTAGGGATCTTTAGAGGCTGCTAATGTCAGGAGACCATTACCCCATCTGTCTCGGCTAAATGGAGACTTAGGTCCCAGAGGTGAAATGTCGGCATTCTTTTTATAAGTTTGAAAGGAAAATGAGTCACGCATTAAGTTACAACAACGACCTTTCACCTTTGGCACACGGGTTCAAATTCAGCACAGACAGATGGGATGAGGATCTCCTTTCTGTGGCGGTGAGGAGCTGTAAATGGATTGGGATTGTGAAATGACACTCCCAGAGGGTGACTGTATGCAGCTCAGGATTCCATTACCGATCACTACTGCCTCTAATTAATATCTAGAGAACTAAAATCAAATACAGATCAGTTATCTCTGATTGCTTCCGTAAAACGTCACATATACAGAGAGAAAGGATTATGTACTTTATCCAATGGTCGTACCCTGTTCCATAAAACCTCTGATCTGTAGTCTGTTAAAACCCACAGATTGTTGTTGACTTAACCTGTCAGACACTTACCTGTCAGACTCTTAACTGGTCAGACACTAACTCGGTCAGACACTTAACCGGTCAGACACTTACCCGGTCAGACTCTTAACCGGTCAGACTCTTAACCAGTCAGACACTTAACCAGTCAGACACTTACCTGGTCAGACTCTTAACCGGTCAGACACTAACCCGGTCAGACACTTAACCGGTAAGACTCATAACCCGTCAGACTCTTAACCAGTCAGACACTTACCCAGTGAGACACTTACTTGGTCAGACACTTACCCGATCAAACTTTTGCCCGGTCAGACGTGCACCCGGTCAGACTCTTAACCGGTCAGACACTTACCCAGTCACACATGTAACCGGTCGGTCTTGTAACTGATCAGACACTTACGCGGTCATTCTCTAAACTGATCAGATGCTTAACCAGTCAGACTCTTAGTCAGACAGATACTTAACTGGCCAGACTCTTATCTAGTCAGACACTTACCCAATCAGACTCTTAACTGATCAGACACTTAACTGGACAGACACTTACCCGGTCAGACGCTTAACCGGTCAGACACGTAACTGGACAGACATTTAACCGTTCAGACAATTACCCAGTCAAACTCTCAAATGGTCAGATGCATACCCGGTCAGACACTTACACAATCAGACACTTAACTGGGCAGACTCTTAACTGGTCAGTCACTTAACTAGTCAGACAATTAACCGATCGGTCTCTTCACCGATCAGACACTTAGCCGGTCAGACTCTTATCTGGTCAGACACTTAACCGGTCAGAGTTTTAACCAGTCAGACACTTACACTGTCAGACTTTTAACCAGTCAGATGCATACACTGTCAGAGACTTAACCAGTTAGACACTAACCCGGTCAGATTCTTAAACCGTCAGACACTTAACCTGTCAGACTCTTCACCAGTCGGACACTTACCCAATCAGACACTTAACCGGGCAGACTCTTATGTGGTCAGACACTTAACTGCTCAGACAGTTAAGCGTTCGGTCTCTAAAACAATAAGACACTTACCCGGTCAGACACTTAACCAGTCAGAGTTTTAAGGAGTCAGACACTTACACTGTCAGACTTTTAACTGGTCAGACACTTACCCGGTCAGATTCTTAAACCATCAGACACTGACCCGGTCAGACTCTTAAATGGTCAATCGCTTACCAGGTCAGACTCTTAACCGGTAAAACTCTTAACCGGTCAGACACTTACCTGGTCAGACTTTTAACCGGTCAGACACATAACCACATAGACACTTACCCAGTCAGACACTTACCCAATCAGAAACTTAACTGGGCAGACTCTTAACCGGCCAGACATTTACCCGGTCAGACACTTAACTGGACAGACACTTACCCGGTCAGACACTTACCCGGTCAGACACTTAGCCGGACAGACATTTAACTGGTCAGACACTTACCAGGTCAAACTCTTAACCGGTCAGACACATACCCAATCAGACACTTACCCGGTCAGACTCCTAACCGGTCAGACGCTTATTCGGCCAGTCTCCTCCCCGGTCAGAATCTTGTCCCGTCAGACACTTAAACGGTCAGACACTTAACCAGTCATACACTTACACAGTCAGACTCCTAACTGGTCAGACATGTACCCGGTGAGACACTTACCTGGTCAGACTCTTAACCGGTCAGACACTTAACCGGTCATGCTCTTATCCAGTCAGACACATACCCGGCCAGATGAATACCAAATCAGACACTTACTCGGGCAGACACTTAACCGGTCAGTCACCTAAATGGTCAAAAACTTAACCGGTCAGTCTCTTAACCGGTCAGACACTTACCCGGTCAGAATATTAACAGACATCCCACCCTGCAAAAACTCATTTCAGAGGTAGCATCATCAATTTCGGGGAGGGGTGGGAAGTCTGCAATAGAGTAGCTCCTTAGCAGCCACCCAGCTAGTTTAAATAACGTCAGCTATGCTAACGAACGAATGACACCTGTTAAACTCACCTCAACATGTCTATTATAGTCTTAACCCACCATGGGCAATAGAAAAGTCACTGTTGCAAACAGTGCAGCGAGCAACACTGTCATTATTTTGACCCCTATTAGGCAGGGGTACACTTTAGCGTAGTCTGGGGTGACGTTCGTTTTATATTTTCTTTTGGAACACTCTGCCACTCTGACTTTTTTTGGAACTCTCTCACTCTTGCTCTTGCTCTCGCCCTCTCTCTGTCACGCGCGCTGTCTCGTGCGTGGTTGCTCTCACTCGCGCTTGCTTTCTCGCTGCTCGCGCCTGCTTGTTCGCGCTCTCTCTCTGGCGCTTGCTTTCTTGTTCTTGCGCTCGCTCTCTCGCTCTCTCTCAAAAAATTCCATTTCTGGGACATTGTATATAATTTCCGGGCATCAGAGAGCCACTATTAATATGCGGGAGACTCCCGGAACTTCCGGGAGAGGTGGGATGTCTATATTAACCAGTCAGACTCTTAACAGGCCAGACACTTACCTGATCAGACACATACCCAGTCAGAGTCTTAACTGGACAGAAACTTACCCAGTCAAATTCTTAACCAGTCACACACTTACCCAGTCAGACAGTTACCTGGTCGCACTCTTAACCAGTCAGACACTTACCCAGTCAGACTCCTACACAGTCAGACACTTTACCGGTCAGACACTTACCCGGTCAGACTCTAACCCAGTCAGACACTTAACCAGTCAGACACTTACCCAGTCAGACACTTACCCGGTCAGACTCTTAACCGGTCAGACACTTAACCAGCCAGACATGTTATGGGTGAAACACTCAACTGGTCAGACACCCGGTCAGACAGTGACCTTGTTAGACTCTTAACCGATCAGATACTTACCCAGACAGACTCTTAACTGGTCAGAATCTTAACCGGTCATACACGTACCCGGTCAGACTCTTAACTGGTCTAACACTTACCCGGTCAGTCTCTAAACCAATTAGACACTTACCTGGTTAGACTCTTATCTGGTCAGACACTTAACTGGTCAGAGAATTAACTGTCATACACTTACACTGTCAGACTTTTAACCAGTCAGTCGTATACGCTTTTAGAGACGTAACCGGTCAGACTCCTACCCGGTCAGATTCTTAAACTGTCAGACACTTATCCGGTCATACTCTTAACCAGTCAGACATTTACGCAGTCAGACTCTTAACCGGTAAGCCTCTTAACCGGTCAGACTCTTCACCGGTTGGACACATACGCGGTCAGACTCTTAACCGGTCCGACATGTACCTGGTTAGACACAAACCATGTCAAACTCTTAACTGGTCAGACTCTTCCCTTGTCAAACACTTAGCAGGTCAGACTCTTAACAAGTCAGAAACTTAACCGGTCAGACTCTTATCCAGTCAGACACTTACCTGGTCAGAATCTTACACAATCAGACACTTTACTGGGCAGACACTTACCCGGTCAGCCACTTACCTAATCAGACACTTAACCAGGCAGACTCTTAAATGGTCAGTCACTTAACAGGTCATAAACTTAACCGGTCGGTCTCTTAACTGGTAAGACACTTAACCGGTTGGAATCTCAACCGGACAGACACATACCCGGTCAGACGCCTAACTGGTCAGACGCATATTCGGCCAGTCTCCTCCCCGGTCAGAATCTTGCCTGGTCAGACACGTACCCGTTCATACACTTACCCGGTCAGACTCTTAACCGGTCAGGCTCTTGACCGGTCAGACACTTACCCGGTCAGACACTTAACCGGACAGACATTTAACCAGTCAGACACTTACCCAGACAGACACTTAATCAGTCAGACTCTTATCCGGTCAGACACTTTACCGGTCAGACAGTAAACAGGTCAGACACTTAGCTGGTCAGATACTTAACCGGTCAGACACGTAATGGGTCAGACTGTTAACTGGTCAGCTACTTACTCGGTCAGACAGTTACACGGTTAGAACGTTACCCAGTCAGACTCTTAACCGATCACACACTTAACCGGTCAAACTTTTAACAGGTTGGACACCTACCCGGTCAGACAGTGACCTTGTCAGACACTTAAGCGATTAGATACTTAACCGGACAGACTCTTAACCAGTCAGAATCTTAACTGGTCACACACATACCCGGTCAGACCCTTATCAAGTCAGATTCTTAACCTGTCAATCACTTACCCAGTCAGACACTTAACTGATCAGACTCTTAACCAGCCAGACACTTACCCGGTTGGACACTTACCCGGTGAGACTCTTAACCGGCCAGGCACTTCTCCAGTCAGACACTTAACCGGACAGACATTTAACCAGTCAGACACTTACCCGGTCAAACTCTTAAATGGACAGACACGTACCCGATCAGACACTTACCCAATCAGACACTTAACTGGGCAGACTCTTAACGGGCTAGACATTTACCCGGTCAGACTCCTAACCGGTCAGAATCTTGCCCGGTCAGACACTTAAACAGTCAGACTCCTAACCGGACAGACACGTACCCGGTCAGACACTTACCCAGTCAAACTCTTAACCGGTCAGGCTCTTAACCGGTCAGACTCTTCCCTTGTCAAACACTTAGCAGGTGAGACTCTTAACAAGTCAGAAACTTACCCGGTCAGACATGTAACTGGTTAGACTATTAACCGGGTAGGCATTTACCCAGTCAGAATCTTACCCGGTCAGACAGTTTACTGGGTAGACACTTAACAAGTCAGACAATTACCCAGTCGAACTCTTAAATGGTCAGACACTTAACCGGTTGGTCTCTTTACCAATCAGATACTTACCCGGTCAGTCGCTAAACCCATCAGACACCTACCGGTCAGACTCTTACCCAGTCAGACACTTAACTGGTCAGAGTTTTAACAAGTCAGACACTTACACTGTCAGACTTTTAGCCCGTCAGACACATACACTATGAGAGACTTAAACGGTCAGACACCCACCCAGTCAGATTCTAAACACGTCAGACACTGACCTGGTCAGACTATTAACTGGTCAGACACTTAACCAGTCAGGCACTTCACCAGACAGACACTTACCCAGTCAGATACATAACTGGAGAGACACTTAACCCGGTCACACTCTTAACTGTTCAGAAACTTACCTGGTCAGACCCTTAGCGGCTCAAACTGTTACCCGGTCAGACTCCTAACCGTTCAGAATCATAACCAGTCAGTCACTTACCCAGTCAGACACTTACCCAGTCAGAATCTTAACTGGTCACACACATACCCGGTCAGACTATTATCAAGTCAGACTCTTACCTGGTCAAACTCTTAAAAGGCCAGACACATACCCGGTTAGACACTTAACCAGGTAGACTCTTAAATAGTCAGTCACTTAACTGGTCAGAAACTTAACCGGTCGGTCTCTTAACCAGTCAGACACTTACCCGGTTAGAATCTTAACCGGTTACACACATACCCGGTCAGACTTTTATCAAGTCAGACTCCTAACTTGTCAGACACGTACCCAGTCAGACACTTAACCGGTCAGACTCTTAACCGGCCAGACAATTACCCGGTCAGACACCTACCTGGTCAGACTCTTAACCGGTTAGACTCTTAATCAGTCAGACATTTAACCGGTCAAACTCTTAAATGGTCAGACGCATACCCGGTCAGACACTTAAACAGTCAGTCATTTAACTGGTCAGAAACTTAACCGGTCGGTCTCTTAACCAGTCAGACACTTACCCGGTCAGACACTTACCTGGTCAGACTCTTAACTGGTCAGAAACTTACCTGGTCAGACTCTTAGCGGCTCAAACTGTTACCCGGTCAGACTCCTAACGGTTCAGAATCTTAACCAGTCAGACACTTACCCAGTCAGACACTTACCCAGTCAGAATCTTAACTGGTCACACACATACCCGGTCAGACTATTATCAAGTCAGACTCTTACCCGGTCAAACTCTTAAAAGGCCAGACACATACCCGGTTAGACACTTAACCGGGCAGACTCTTAACTAGTCAGTCACTTAACTGGTCAGAAACTTAACCGGTCGGTCTCTTAACTGGTCAGACACTTACCCGGTCAGACTCTTAACCGGTCAGACACCTACCCGGTCAGAATCTTAACCGGTTAGACTCTTAACCGGTCAGATATTTAACCGGTCAAACTCTTAAATGGTCAGACATATACCCGGTCAGACACTTAAACAGTCAGAGTTTTAAGGAGTCAGACACTTACACTGTCAGACTTTTAACTGGTCAGACACTTACCCGGTCAGATTCTTAAACCATCAGACACTGACCCGGTCAGACTCTTAAATGGTCAATCGCTTACCAGGTCAGACTCTTAACCGGTAAAACTCTTAACCGGTCAGACACTTACCTGGTCAGACTTTTAACCGGTCAGACACATAACCACATAGACACTTACCCAGTCAGACACTTACCCAATCAGAAACTTAACTGGGCAGACTCTTAACCGGCCAGACATTTACCCGGTCAGACACCTACCTGGTCAGACTCTTAACCGGTTAGACTCTTAATCAGTCAGACATTTAACCGGTCAAACTCTTAAATGGTCAGACGCATACCCGGTCAGACACTTAAACAGTCAGTCATTTAACTGGTCAGAAACTTAACCGGTCGGTCTCTTAACCAGTCAGACACTTACCCGGTCAGACACTTACCTGGTCAGACTCTTAACTGGTCAGAAACTTACCTGGTCAGACTCTTAGCGGCTCAAACTGTTACCCGGTCAGACTCCTAACGGTTCAGAATCTTAACCAGTCAGACACTTACCCAGTCAGACACTTACCCAGTCAGAATCTTAACTGGTCACACACATACCCGGTCAGACTATTATCAAGTCAGACTCTTACCCGGTCAAACTCTTAAAAGGCCAGACACATACCCGGTTAGACACTTAACCGGGCAGACTCTTAACTAGTCAGTCACTTAACTGGTCAGAAACTTAACCGGTCGGTCTCTTAACTGGTCAGACACTTACCCGGTCAGACTCTTAACCGGTCAGACACCTACCCGGTCAGAATCTTAACCGGTTAGACTCTTAACCGGTCAGATATTTAACCGGTCAAACTCTTAAATGGTCAGACATATACCCGGTCAGACACTTAAACAGTCAGAGTTTTAAGGAGTCAGACACTTACACTGTCAGACTTTTAACTGGTCAGACACTTACCCGGTCAGATTCTTAAACCATCAGACACTGACCCGGTCAGACTCTTAAATGGTCAATCGCTTACCAGGTCAGACTCTTAACCGGTAAAACTCTTAACCGGTCAGACACTTACCTGGTCAGACTTTTAACCGGTCAGACACATAACCACATAGACACTTACCCAGTCAGACACTTACCCAATCAGAAACTTAACTGGGCAGACTCTTAACCGGCCAGACATTTACCCGGTCAGACACTTAACTGGACAGACACTTACCCGGTCAGACACTTACCCGGTCAGACACTTAGCCGGACAGACATTTAACTGGTCAGACACTTACCAGGTCAAACTCTTAACCGGTCAGACACATACCCAATCAGACACTTACCCGGTCAGACTCCTAACCGGTCAGACGCTTATTCGGCCAGTCTCCTCCCCGGTCAGAATCTTGTCCCGTCAGACACTTAAACGGTCAGACACTTAACCAGTCATACACTTACACAGTCAGACTCCTAACTGGTCAGACATGTACCCGGTGAGACACTTACCTGGTCAGACTCTTAACCGGTCAGACACTTAACCGGTCATGCTCTTATCCAGTCAGACACATACCCGGCCAGATGAATACCAAATCAGACACTTACTCGGGCAGACACTTAACCGGTCAGTCACCTAAATGGTCAAAAACTTAACCGGTCAGTCTCTTAACCGGTCAGACACTTACCCGGTCAGAATATTAACAGACATCCCACCCTGCAAAAACTCATTTCAGAGGTAGCATCATCAATTTCGGGGAGGGGTGGGAAGTCTGCAATAGAGTAGCTCCTTAGCAGCCACCCAGCTAGTTTAAATAACGTCAGCTATGCTAACGAACGAATGACACCTGTTAAACTCACCTCAACATGTCTATTATAGTCTTAACCCACCATGGGCAATAGAAAAGTCACTGTTGCAAACAGTGCAGCGAGCAACACTGTCATTATTTTGACCCCTATTAGGCAGGGGTACACTTTAGCGTAGTCTGGGGTGACGTTCGTTTTATATTTTCTTTTGGAACACTCTGCCACTCTGACTTTTTTTGGAACTCTCTCACTCTTGCTCTTGCTCTCGCCCTCTCTCTGTCACGCGCGCTGTCTCGTGCGTGGTTGCTCTCACTCGCGCTTGCTTTCTCGCTGCTCGCGCCTGCTTGTTCGCGCTCTCTCTCTGGCGCTTGCTTTCTTGTTCTTGCGCTCGCTCTCTCGCTCTCTCTCAAAAAATTCCATTTCTGGGACATTGTATATAATTTCCGGGCATCAGAGAGCCACTATTAATATGCGGGAGACTCCCGGAACTTCCGGGAGAGGTGGGATGTCTATATTAACCAGTCAGACTCTTAACAGGCCAGACACTTACCTGATCAGACACATACCCAGTCAGAGTCTTAACTGGACAGAAACTTACCCAGTCAAATTCTTAACCAGTCACACACTTACCCAGTCAGACAGTTACCTGGTCGCACTCTTAACCAGTCAGACACTTACCCAGTCAGACTCCTACACAGTCAGACACTTTACCGGTCAGACACTTACCCGGTCAGACTCTAACCCAGTCAGACACTTAACCAGTCAGACACTTACCCAGTCAGACACTTACCCGGTCAGACTCTTAACCGGTCAGACACTTAACCAGCCAGACATGTTATGGGTGAAACACTCAACTGGTCAGACACCCGGTCAGACAGTGACCTTGTTAGACTCTTAACCGATCAGATACTTACCCAGACAGACTCTTAACTGGTCAGAATCTTAACCGGTCATACACGTACCCGGTCAGACTCTTAACTGGTCTAACACTTACCCGGTCAGTCTCTAAACCAATTAGACACTTACCTGGTTAGACTCTTATCTGGTCAGACACTTAACTGGTCAGAGAATTAACTGTCATACACTTACACTGTCAGACTTTTAACCAGTCAGTCGTATACGCTTTTAGAGACGTAACCGGTCAGACTCCTACCCGGTCAGATTCTTAAACTGTCAGACACTTATCCGGTCATACTCTTAACCAGTCAGACATTTACGCAGTCAGACTCTTAACCGGTAAGCCTCTTAACCGGTCAGACTCTTCACCGGTTGGACACATACGCGGTCAGACTCTTAACCGGTCCGACATGTACCTGGTTAGACACAAACCATGTCAAACTCTTAACTGGTCAGACTCTTCCCTTGTCAAACACTTAGCAGGTCAGACTCTTAACAAGTCAGAAACTTAACCGGTCAGACTCTTATCCAGTCAGACACTTACCTGGTCAGAATCTTACACAATCAGACACTTTACTGGGCAGACACTTACCCGGTCAGCCACTTACCTAATCAGACACTTAACCAGGCAGACTCTTAAATGGTCAGTCACTTAACAGGTCATAAACTTAACCGGTCGGTCTCTTAACTGGTAAGACACTTAACCGGTTGGAATCTCAACCGGACAGACACATACCCGGTCAGACGCCTAACTGGTCAGACGCATATTCGGCCAGTCTCCTCCCCGGTCAGAATCTTGCCTGGTCAGACACGTACCCGTTCATACACTTACCCGGTCAGACTCTTAACCGGTCAGGCTCTTGACCGGTCAGACACTTACCCGGTCAGACACTTAACCGGACAGACATTTAACCAGTCAGACACTTACCCAGACAGACACTTAATCAGTCAGACTCTTATCCGGTCAGACACTTTACCGGTCAGACAGTAAACAGGTCAGACACTTAGCTGGTCAGATACTTAACCGGTCAGACACGTAATGGGTCAGACTGTTAACTGGTCAGCTACTTACTCGGTCAGACAGTTACACGGTTAGAACGTTACCCAGTCAGACTCTTAACCGATCACACACTTAACCGGTCAAACTTTTAACAGGTTGGACACCTACCCGGTCAGACAGTGACCTTGTCAGACACTTAAGCGATTAGATACTTAACCGGACAGACTCTTAACCAGTCAGAATCTTAACTGGTCACACACATACCCGGTCAGACCCTTATCAAGTCAGATTCTTAACCTGTCAATCACTTACCCAGTCAGACACTTAACTGATCAGACTCTTAACCAGCCAGACACTTACCCGGTTGGACACTTACCCGGTGAGACTCTTAACCGGCCAGGCACTTCTCCAGTCAGACACTTAACCGGACAGACATTTAACCAGTCAGACACTTACCCGGTCAAACTCTTAAATGGACAGACACGTACCCGATCAGACACTTACCCAATCAGACACTTAACTGGGCAGACTCTTAACGGGCTAGACATTTACCCGGTCAGACTCCTAACCGGTCAGAATCTTGCCCGGTCAGACACTTAAACAGTCAGACTCCTAACCGGACAGACACGTACCCGGTCAGACACTTACCCAGTCAAACTCTTAACCGGTCAGGCTCTTAACCGGTCAGACTCTTCCCTTGTCAAACACTTAGCAGGTGAGACTCTTAACAAGTCAGAAACTTACCCGGTCAGACATGTAACTGGTTAGACTATTAACCGGGTAGGCATTTACCCAGTCAGAATCTTACCCGGTCAGACAGTTTACTGGGTAGACACTTAACAAGTCAGACAATTACCCAGTCGAACTCTTAAATGGTCAGACACTTAACCGGTTGGTCTCTTTACCAATCAGATACTTACCCGGTCAGTCGCTAAACCCATCAGACACCTACCGGTCAGACTCTTACCCAGTCAGACACTTAACTGGTCAGAGTTTTAACAAGTCAGACACTTACACTGTCAGACTTTTAGCCCGTCAGACACATACACTATGAGAGACTTAAACGGTCAGACACCCACCCAGTCAGATTCTAAACACGTCAGACACTGACCTGGTCAGACTATTAACTGGTCAGACACTTAACCAGTCAGGCACTTCACCAGACAGACACTTACCCAGTCAGATACATAACTGGAGAGACACTTAACCCGGTCACACTCTTAACTGTTCAGAAACTTACCTGGTCAGACCCTTAGCGGCTCAAACTGTTACCCGGTCAGACTCCTAACCGTTCAGAATCATAACCAGTCAGTCACTTACCCAGTCAGACACTTACCCAGTCAGAATCTTAACTGGTCACACACATACCCGGTCAGACTATTATCAAGTCAGACTCTTACCTGGTCAAACTCTTAAAAGGCCAGACACATACCCGGTTAGACACTTAACCAGGTAGACTCTTAAATAGTCAGTCACTTAACTGGTCAGAAACTTAACCGGTCGGTCTCTTAACCAGTCAGACACTTACCCGGTTAGAATCTTAACCGGTTACACACATACCCGGTCAGACTTTTATCAAGTCAGACTCCTAACTTGTCAGACACGTACCCAGTCAGACACTTAACCGGTCAGACTCTTAACCGGCCAGACAATTACCCGGTCAGACACCTACCTGGTCAGACTCTTAACCGGTTAGACTCTTAATCAGTCAGACATTTAACCGGTCAAACTCTTAAATGGTCAGACGCATACCCGGTCAGACACTTAAACAGTCAGTCATTTAACTGGTCAGAAACTTAACCGGTCGGTCTCTTAACCAGTCAGACACTTACCCGGTCAGACACTTACCTGGTCAGACTCTTAACTGGTCAGAAACTTACCTGGTCAGACTCTTAGCGGCTCAAACTGTTACCCGGTCAGACTCCTAACGGTTCAGAATCTTAACCAGTCAGACACTTACCCAGTCAGACACTTACCCAGTCAGAATCTTAACTGGTCACACACATACCCGGTCAGACTATTATCAAGTCAGACTCTTACCCGGTCAAACTCTTAAAAGGCCAGACACATACCCGGTTAGACACTTAACCGGGCAGACTCTTAACTAGTCAGTCACTTAACTGGTCAGAAACTTAACCGGTCGGTCTCTTAACTGGTCAGACACTTACCCGGTCAGACTCTTAACCGGTCAGACACCTACCCGGTCAGAATCTTAACCGGTTAGACTCTTAACCGGTCAGATATTTAACCGGTCAAACTCTTAAATGGTCAGACATATACCCGGTCAGACACTTAAACAGTCAGTCATTTAACTGGTCAGAAACTTAACCGGTCGGTCTCTTAACCAGTCAGACACTTACCCGGTCGGACACTTACCTGGTCAGACTCTTAACCGGTCACACACTTAACCAGTCAAACTTTTAACTGGTCGGACACCTACCCAGTCAGAGAGTGACCTTGTCAGACACTTAACCGATCAGATACTTACCCGGACAGACTCTTAACCAGTCAGAATCTTAACCGGTCACACACATACCTGGTCAGACCCTTATCAAGTCAGACACTTAACCAGTCAGACACTTAACTGGTCAGACGCTTAACCGGCCAGACACTTACCCAGTTGGACACTTACCTGGTCAGACTCCTAACCAATCAGACGCTTATATGGCCAGTCTCCTCCCCAGTCAGAATCTTGCTCCGTCAGACACTTAAACGGTCAGACACTTAACCAGTCATACACTTACACAGTCAGACTCCTAACCGGTCAGACACGTACCTGATCAGACACTTACCCAGTCAGAGTCTTAATTGGACAGAAACTTACCCAATCAGATTCTTAACCAGACAGACACTTACCCGGTCAGACTCTAACCCAGTCAGACACTTAACCGGTCACATACTTACCCGGTCAGACACTTACCTGGTTACACTCTCAACCAGTCAGACACTTACCTGGTCAGACATGTAACAGGTGAAACATAGAAACATAGAAAATAGGTGCAGGAGTAGGCCATTCGGCCCTTTGAGCCTGCACCGCCATTCAGTATGATCATGGCTGATCATCCAACTCAAAACCCTGCACCAGCCTTCCCTCCATACCCCCTGATCCCTTTAGCCACAAGGGCCATATCTAACTCCCTCTTAAATATAGCCAATGAACTGGCCTCAACTGTTTCCTGTGGCAGAGAATTCCACAGATTCACCACTCTCTGTGTGAAGAAGTTTTTCCTCATCTCGGTCCTAAAAGGCTTCCCCTTTATCCTCAAACTGTGACCCCTCATTCTGGACTTCCCCAACATCGGGAACAATCTTCCTGCATCTAGCCTGTCCAATCCCTTTAGGATTTTATACGTTTCAATAAGATCCCCCCCCTCAATCTTCTAAATTCCAATGAGTATAAGCCTAGTCGATCCAGTCTTTCATCATATGAAAGTCCTGCCATCCCAGGAATCAATCTGGTGAAACTTCTTTGTACTCCCTCTATGGCAAGAATGGCTTTCCTCAGATTACGGGACCAAAACTGCACACAATACTCCAGGTGTGGTCTCACTAAGGCCTTGTATCACTGCAGTAGTACCTCCCTGCTCCTGTACTCGAATCCTCTTGCTATGAATGCCAGCATACCGTTCGCCTTTTTCATCGCCTGCTGTACCTGCATGCCCACTTTCAATGACTGGTGTATAATGACACCCAGGTCTCGTTGCACCTCCCCTTTACCTAATCGGCCACCATTCAGATAATAATCTGTTTTCCTGTTTTTGTCACCAAAGTGGATAACCTCACATTTATCCACGTTAAATTGCATCTGCCATGAATTTGCCCACTCACCCAACCTATCCAAGTCACCCTGCATCATGTCATCCACAAACTTGGAGATGCTGCATTTAATTCCCTCATCCAAGTCATTAATATATATTGTAAACAACTGGGGTCCCAGCACTGAGCCTTACGGTACCCCACTAGTCACTGCCTGCCATTCTGAAAAGGTCCCTTTTATTCTCACTCTCTGCTTCCTGTCTGCCAACCAATTCCGTATCCACATCAATACCTTACCCCCAATACCATGTGCTTTAAGTTTGCACACTAATCTCCTGTGTGGGACCTTGTCAAAAGCATTTTGAAAATCCAAATATACCACATCCACTGGTTCTCCCCTATACACTCTACTAGTTACATCCTCAAAAAATTCTGAGATTCGTCAGACATGATTTTCCTTTCACAAATCCATGCTGACTTTGTTCGATGATTTCACTGCTTTGCGAATGTGCTGTTATCACATCTTTGATAACTGACTCCAGCAGTTTCCCCACCACCGATGTCAGGCTAACCGGTCTATAATTCCCCAGTTTTTCTCTCCCTCCTTTTTTAAAAAGCAGGGTTACATTAGCCACCCTCCAATCCTCAGGAACTAGTCTCGAATCTAAAGAGTTTTGAAAAATTATCACTAATGCATCCACTATTTCTTGGGCTACTTCCTTAAGCACTCTGGGATGCAGACCATCTGGCCCTAGGGATTTATCTGCCTTTAATCCCTTCAATTTACCTAACACCACTTCCCTACTAACATGTACTTCCCTCAGTTCCTCCATCTCACTAGATCCTCTGTCCCCTGCTATTTCCAGAAGATTATTTATGTCCTCCTTAGTGAAGACAGAACCAAAGTAGTTATTCAATTAGTCTGCCATGTCCTTGTTCCCCATAATCAATTCACCTGTTTCTGTCTGTAGGGGACCTACATTTGTCTTTACCAGTCTTTTCCTTTTGACATATCTATAAAAGCTTTTACAGTCAGTTTTTATGTTCCCTGCCAGTTTTCTCTCATAATCTTTTTTCCCCTTCCTAATTAAGCCCTTTGTCCTCCTCTGCTGAACTCTGAATTTCTCCCAGTCCTCAGGTGAGCCATTTTTTCTGGGTAATTTGTATGCTTCTTCTTTGGAATTGATACTATCCCTAATTTCTCTTGTCAGCCACGGGTGCACTACCTTCCCTGATTTATTCTTTTGCCAAACTGGGATGAACAATTGTTGTAGTTCACCCATGCGATCTTTAAATGCTTGCCATTGCATATCCACCGTCAATCCTTTAAGTGTCATTTGCCAGTCTATCTGAGCTAATTCAAGTCTCATACCTTCAAAATTACCCTTCTTTAAGTTCAGAACCTTTGTTTCTGAATTAACTATGTCACTCTCCATCTTAATGAAGAATTCCACCATATTATGGTCACTCTCACCCAAGGGGCCTCTCACGACAAGATTGCTAATTAACCCTTCCTCATTGTTCAATACCCAATCTAGACTAGCCTGTTCTCTGGTTGGTTCCTCGACATGTTGGTTCAAAAAACCATCCCGCATACATTCCAAGAAATCCTCTTCCTCATCACCCTTACCAATTTGGTTCACCCAATCTATATGTAGGTTGAAGTCACCCATTATAACTGCTATTCCTTTATTGCACACATTTCTAATTTCCTGTTTAATGCCATCCCCAACCTCACTACTACTGTTAGGTGGCCTGTACACAACTCCCACCAGCGTTTTCTGCCCCTTAGTGTTATGCAGCTCTACCCATATCGATTCCACATTCTCCTGGCTAATGTCCTTCCTTTCTATTGCGTTAATCTCCTCTCTAACCAGCAATGCTACCCCACCTCCTTTTCTTTCATGTCTATCCCTCCTGAATATTGAATATCCCTGAATGTTGAGCTCCCATCCCTGGTCACCCTGGAGCCATATCTCCGTGATCCCAACTATATCATATTTATTAATAACAATCTGCACTTTTAATTCATCCACCTTGTTACGAATGCTGCTTGCATTGACACACAAAGCCTTCAGGCTTGCTTTTACAACACTCTTAGCCTTTATACAATTATATTGAAAAGTGGCCCTTTTTAATGCTTGCCCTGGATTTGCCGGCCTGCCACTTTTACTTTTCACCTTACTACTTTTTGCTTCTACCCTCATTTTACACCCCTCTGTCTCTCTGCACTGGTTCCCATCCCCCTGTTGTGAACTAGCCTCCTCTCGCCTAGCCTCTTTAATTTGATTCCCACCCCCCAACCATTCTAGTTTAAAGTCACCTCAGTAGCCCTCACAAATCTCCCTGCCAGGATATTGGTCCCCCTAGGATTCAAGTGTAACCCGTCCTTTTTGTACAGGTCACGTCTGCGCCAAAAGAGGTCCCAATGATCCAAAAACTTGAATCCCTGCCCCCTGCTCCAATCCCTCAGCCACGCATTTATCCTCCACCTCATCGCATTCCTACTCTCACAGGCAGTCACAGGCAGTAATCCCGAGATTACTACCTTTGCGGTCCTTTTCCTCAACTCCCTTCCTAACTCCCTATATTCTCCTTTCAGGACCTCTTCCCTTTTCCTACCTATGTCATTGGTACCTATATGTACCACAACCTCTGGCTCCTCACCCTCCCACTTCAGGATCTCTTGGACGCGATCAGAAATATCCCGGACCCTGGCACCAGGGAGGCAAACTACCATCCGGGTCTTTGGACTGCGTCCACAGAATCGCCTATCTGACCCCCTAACTATCGAGTCCCCTATCACAACTGCCCTCCTCTTCCTTTCCCTACCCTTCTGAGCTACAGGGCCGGACTCTGTGCCAGAGGCACGGCCACTGTCGCTTCCCCCGGGTAAGCTGTCCCCCCCCAACAGTACTCAAACAGGAGTACCTATTGTTAAGGGGCACAGCCAGTTGAAACTCTCAACTGGTCAGAAACTTACCCAGTCAGACACTTACCCGGTCAGGTGCTTAAGCGGTCCGACACTTACCCGGTCAGACAGTGACTTTGTTAGACTCTTAACCAATCAGATACTTACCCGGACTGACTCTTAACTGGTCAGAATCTTAACAGGTCATACACGTACCCAGTCAGACTCTTAACTGGTCCAACTCTTACCCGGTCAGTCTCTAAACCGATTAGACACTTACCTGGTCAGACTCTTATCTGATCAGACACTTAACCAGTCAGTGAATTAACCGGTCATACACTTACACTGTCAGACTTTTAACCAGTCAGACGCATACACTGTTAGAGACGTAACCAGTCAGACTCCTACCCGGTCAGATTCTTAAACAGTCAGACACTTACCCGGTCATACTCTTAACCAGTCAGACATTTACCCAGTCAGACTCTTAACTGGTCAGACATTTACCCAGTCAGACTCTTAACCGGTAAGTCTCTTAACCGGTCAGACTCTTCACCGGTAGGACACATACCCGGTCAGACTCTTAACCGGTCAGACACATAACCGGTCAGACTCTTAACTGGTCAGACTCTTAACCGGTCTGACATGTACCTGGTTAGACACAGACCTTGTCAAACTCTTAACTGGTCAGACACTTACATGGTCAGGCTATTAACCAGTCAGACTCTTAATCGGTCAGTCTCTTACCCTGTCAGCCTCAGAACCACTAAAATTCTTAACCGGTCAGACACTTAACCGGACAGATTCTTAATCGGTCAGACACTTACCCAGTCAGACTCTTAAATGGTCAGACATTTACCCAGTCAGACACTTATCTGGTCAGACCCTTAACCAGTCAGACAACTTACCCAGTCAGACCCTTACACGGTCCGACACTTACCTGGTCAGACTCTTAACCAGTCAGACACGTAATGGGTCAGACTGTTAACTGGTCAGCTACTTACCCGGTCAGACAGTTACCTGGCTAGAATGTTACCCAGTCAGACTCTTAACCGGTCACACACTTAACCAGTCAAACTTTTAACAGGTCGGACATCCTACCTGGTCAGAGAGTGACCTTGTCAGGTACTTAACCGATCAGATACTTACCCGAACAGACTCTTAACCAGTCAGAATCTTAACCGGTCACACACATACCCAGTCAGACCCTGATCAAGTCAGATTCTTAACCTGTCAATCACTTACCCAGTCAGACACTTAACTGGTCAGACTCTTAACCGGCCAGACACTTACCCGGTTGGGCACTTACCCGGTCAGACTCTTAACCGGTCAGACACTTCCCCAGTCAGACACTTAACTGGATAGACGTTTAACCAGTCAGACAATTACCCGGTCAAACTCTTAAATGGTCAGACACATACCTGATCAGACATTTAGCCAATCAAACACTTAACCAGGCAGACTCTTAACCAGTCTGTCACCTAATGGGTCAGAATCTTAACTGGTCGGAATCTTAACCGGTAAGACACTTACCCGGTCAGAATCCTAACCAGTCAGACCCTTATTCGGCCAGTCTCCTCCCCAGTCAAAATCTTGCCCGGTCAGACACTTAACCAGTCATACACTTACACAGTCAGACTCCTAACCGGTCAGACACTTACCCGGTCAGACTCTTAACCGGTCAGACTCTTCCCTTGTCAAACACTTACCAGGTCAGACTCTTAACAAGTCAGAAACTTAACCGGTCAGATTCTTATCCAGTCAGACACTTACCCAGTCAGACTATTAACAGGTTAGACATTTACCTAGTCAGACCCTTACCTGGTCAGACTCTTAACCGGTCAGACACATACCTGGTCAGACACTTAACCGGACAGACATTTAACCGGTCAGACTCTTAACCAGTCGGGCTCTTAACCAGTCAGACACTTACCCGGTCAGACACTTACCCGGTCAGATGTATACCCAATCAGACACTTAACTGGGCAGACACTTAACCAGTTAGACACTTACACTGTCAAACTCTTAACCGGTCAAACACTATACCGGTCAGACTTTTAACCAGTCAAACACTAGTTCTATGAGTCTATGGTGGCCAGTGCGATCATGTTTGTTGTTGTGTGCTGGGGCAGCAGGCTGAGGGTGGCAGACACCAACAGAATCAACAAACTCATTCGTAAGGCCAGTAATGTTGTGGGGATGGAACTGGACTCTCTCACGGTGGTGTCTGAAAAGAGGATGCTGTCTAAGTTGCATGCCATCTTGGTCAATGTCTCCCATCCACTACATAATGTACTGGGTGGGCACAGGAGTACATTCAGCCAGAGACTCATTCCACCGAGATGCAGCACAGAGCGTCATAGGAAGTCATTCCTGCCTGTGGCCATCAAACTTTACAACTCCTCCCTTGGAGGGTCAGACACCCTGAGCCAATAGGCTGGTCCTGGATTTATTTCATAGGCATAATTTACATATTACTATTTAACTATTTATGGTTCTATTGCTATTTATTATTTATGGTGCAACTGTAACAAAAACCAATTTCTATCCGGATCAATAAAGTATGACTATGACTATGACTATGACTCAGAATATTAACCAGTCAGACTCTTAACCGGCCAGACACTTACCTGATCAGACACATACCCAGTCAGAGTCTTAACTGGACAGAAACTTACCCAGTCAGATTCTTAACCAGTCACACACTTACCTAGTCAGACAGTTACCCGACCACACTCTTAACCAGTCCGACACTTACTCGGTCAGACTCTTACCCAGTCAGAGTCTTAACTGGACAGAAATTACCTGGTCAGACTCTTAACCGGTCAGACACGTAACGGGTGAGACTCTTAACTGGTCAGACACTTACATGGTTAAAACCTTACCCGGTCAGACTCTTAAATAGTCACACATTTAACTGGTCAAACTCTTAACCGGTCTGACACTTACCCCGTCAGTCAGTAACCTTGTTAGACTCTTAACCGATCAGATACTTACCCGGACAGACTCTTAACCGGTCAGAATCTTAACCGGTCAGTCACTTACCCAGACAGACACTTACCCGGTCAGAGTCTTAACCAGTCATACACATACCCGGTCAGACTCTTAACTGGTCAAACTCTTACCTGGTCAGTCTCTAAACTGATTAGACACTTACCCGGTCAGCCTTTTATCCGGTCAGACACTTAATCGGTCAGAGTATTAACCAGTCAGACACTTACACTGTCAGACTTTTAACCGGTCAGATGCATACACTGTCAGAGACGTTACTGGTCAGGCTCTTACCCGGTCAAATTCTTAAACCGTCAGACACTTACCCGGTCAGACTCTTAATCGGTCAGACTCCTACCCAGTCAAATTCTTAAACCGTCAGACACTTACCCGGTCAGACTCTTAATCGGTAAGACATTTACCCAGTCAGACTCTTAACTGTTAAGTCTCTTAACCGGTCAGACTCTTCACCGGTAGGCCGCATACCCAGTCAGACTCTTAACTGGTCACACATATAGCCGATCAGACACTTATCAAGTCAGACTCTTACCCGGTCAAACTCTTAAACGGCCAGACACATACCCGATCAGACACTTACCCAATCAGACACTTAACCAGACAGACTCTTAACCAGTCAGTCACGTAACTGGTCAGAAACTTAACCAATCGGTCTGTTAACCGGTAAGACACTTACCCAGTCGGAATATTAACCGACCAGGCACACACCCGGTCAGACTTTTAACCGGCCTGGCTCTTAACCGGTCAGACACTAACCCGGTCAGACTCTTCCCTTGTCAAGCACTTGCCCGGTCAGACACTTAACTGGTCAGACTCTTAACAAGTCAGAAACTTAACTGGTCAGACTCTAAATAGGTCAGACACTTAAACAGTCAGACACTTAACCAGGCATACACTTAGCTGGGTCAGACTCTTAGCCACGTCAGACACTTAGCAATGTCAGACACAGCTGGGGTAGACACTTAGCCAGGTCAGACACAGAGCCGGGTCGGACACAGAGCTGGGTCGGTCAATTAGCTATGTCGGACACTTAGTCGGGACAAACACTTAGCACGTTCAGACACCTAACATGATCCGACACTTAACCGGGTCAAACACTTAGCCTGGTCGGACACTAAGTTGGAGCATATGCATAGTCGGGTCAGACACTTAGCCGGGTCAGACACTTATCCGAGTCAGACACATAGCTGGTTCAGAAACATAGCTGAGTCGGACACTAAGCCAGTTCGGACACATAGCCGGTTCGGAGACATAGCCAGTTCGGACACATAGCCCAGTTCGGACACATAGCCCGGTTCGGACACAGAGCCGAGTAAGACACTAAGCCGGGTCTGACAGGTAGCCAGGTCAGACACTGTGCCGAGTCAGACATTTAGCCAGTTCAAACACTTACCTGGGTCCAACACATAGCCGGTTCAGACACTTAGCCGGATCAGACACTTAGCAGGGTGAGAAACATAGCCCGGTCAGACACTTAGCTGGGTCCCACGCGTGGCTGCGGCCGACACTTAGCCGAGTCAGGCACTTAGCCGGGTCAAACACTTAGCCAAGTCCGACACTTAGCCAGGTCGGATTCCTAGCCGGTTCGGACACTTAGCAAAGTCAGACACTTAGCTGGGTCAGGCACCTAGCTGGGTCAGATATTTAGCCGGGTGAGAAACATAGCCCGGTCAGACGCTTAGCTGGTTCTGACAGTTAGCCAGGTCCAACACTGAGCCGAGTCAGATACTTAGCCAGATCAGACACTTAGCCGGGTCGACACTTAGCTGGGTCAGACAGACAGCTGGGTCAGACACGTAGCCTGGTCAGACGCTTAGCCAATTCGGGCACTTAGCTGGGTCAGACACTTAGCCGGGTCTGACAGTTAGGCGAGTCAGACACTTAGCCGAGTCGAACACAAAGCCTTGTCAGACACTTAGCCAGATCAGACACTTGGCTAGGACAGACACTTAGCCGGGTCAGACACTTAGCCGGGTCAGACACTTGGCTAGGACAGACACTTAGCCGGGTCAGACACTTAGCCGGGTCGGCACTTGGCCGAGTCAGACACATTGCTGGGTCTGACATTTAGCCAGGTCAGACACTGAACCGGGTCTGACACTTCCCCAGGTCAGACAATTAGCCAGGTCGGACACATAGCTGTGTCGGACTCTTAGCAGGTTCGAACACTTAGCAAAGTTGGACACTTAGCTGGGTCTGGCACCTAGCCGGGTGAGAAGCATAGACCGGTCCGACACTTAACTGGGTCTGACACTTTGCTGGGTCAGACACTTAGCCGGGTCGGACGGTTAGCCGGGTTGGACACTTAGCTGGGTTGAACAGACAGCCAGGTCAGACACTTAGTCGGGTCAGATGCTTTGCAGTGTCTGATGTTTAGCCGGTTCAGACACTTAGCCAGATCAGGTACTTAACCGGGTCAGACATTTTGCCAGGTCGGACACTTTGCCAGGTAGAACTTTTAGCTGGGTCGGACAGTTAGCCGGGTCGGACACTTAGCTGACTCAGACACTTATCTGGGTCAGACACTAAAGCTGTGTCAGACACTTAGCCGGGTTGACACTTAGCCGGGTCAGGCACTTAGCCGGGTTGGCACTTGTCCGAGTCAGACACATAGCCGGGCCAGACACTTAACCAGGTCCGATGCTTAGCCAGGACTGACACATAGCCAGGTCAGACACTCAGCCGAGTCTGACAGTTAGCCTGGTCAGACACTGAGCCAAATCAGACACATAGTTGTGTCAGACACATAGCCGAGTCGAACACAAAGCCATGTCAGACACTTAGCCGGATCAGACACTTAGCTAGGCCTGACACGTAGCCGGGTCAGAAACTGAGCTGGGTCAGACACTTAGCTGGGTCTGACACTTAGCTGGATCACACACTTAGCCGGGTCAGACAGTTAGCCGGGTCAGAGACTTAGCCGATCCGGACACTTAGCCGGTTCAGACATATATCTGGGTCAAACACTAAACCGGGTCGGCAACGTAGCTGGGTCAGACTCTTAGCCTGTTCGGACACTTAGCTAGGTCAGGCACCTAGCTGGCCCAGACATTTAACCAGGTCCGATGTTTAGCCGGGTCTGACACTTAGACGGGTGAGGTATTTAGCCAGGCTGGAAACTGAGCCATGTTGGACACTTACCTGGGTCCAACACTCAGCCGGGTCGAACACATAGCCGGGTCAGACAATCTTCCAAGTCTGACAGTTAGCCTGGTCAGACACTGAGCCGAGTAGAATGCAAAGCCTTGTCAGACACTTACCCAGGTCGACACTAAGTCAGGTCGGACACTTAGACCGGTCAGACACTTCACCGGTTCAGACATCTATTCGGGTCAAACACTAAGCCGGGTCCGACATGTAGCCTGGTCAGACACTTAGTCAGGTCGGACACTTAGCTGTGTCGGACTCTTAGCCTGTTCGGACACTTAGCTGGGTCAGGCACCTAGCGGGGTCAGGTATTTATCCGTGTGAGAAACATAGCCCGGTCAGACACTCAGATGGGTCCGAAACTTAGCCGGGTCAGACACTTTGCCAGATCAGAGAGGTAGCCGGGGCAGATACATGGGAGGGTATGACACTTATCCGGGGTCAGACACTTAGCCGGGTCGGACACTTAGCCGGGTCAGACCCTTAGCCGGGTCAGAGAGGTAGCCGAGTCAGAAATGTAGGCGGGTATGACACTTATCCGGGTCAGACACTTAGGCGTGCCAGACAGTTATCCCGGTCACACATATAGACGGGTTGGACACTTACCCGGATCCAACACTTATCCGGATCGGACACTTATCCCGGTTGGACACTGAGCCGTGTCAGACACTAAGCCAGGTTGACACTTAGCCGGGTCAGACACTTAGCCGGGTCAGACACTTAGCCGACTCAGACACTTAGCCGGGTCTGACACTTGGGTCGAGCCGGAAACTTAGCCGTGTTGCACACTTACTCGGATCCAACACATAGCCGGGTCAGACACTCAGCCGGGTCTGACAGTTAACATAGAAACATAGAAAATAGGTGCAGGAGTAGGCCATTCGGCCCCTCGAGCCTGCACCGCCATTTATTATGATCATGGCTGATCATCCAACTCAGAACCCAGCCTTCCCTCCATACCCCCTGACCCCTGTAGCCACAAGGGCCATATCTAACTCCCTCTTAAACATAGCCAATGAACTGGCCTCAACAGTTTGCTGTGGCAGAGAATTCCACAGATTCACCACTCTCTGTGTGAAGAAGTTTTTCCTAATCTCGGTCCTAAGAGGCTTCCCCTTTATCCTCAAACTGTGACCCCTCGTTCTGGACCTCCCCAACATCGGGAACAATCTTCCCGCATCTAGCCTGTCCAATCCCTTTAGGATCTTATACGTTTCAATCAGATCCCCCCTCAACCTTCTAAATTCCAACGAGTACAAGCCCAGTTCATCCAGTCTTTCTTCATATGAAAGACCTGCCATCCCAGGTTAACCACAGTTAGCCTAGTCAGACATGTAGCCGGATCAGACACTTAGCTAGGTCAGACACTTTAACTGGGTCAGACACTTACCCAGGTCCAACACTTGGCTGGATCAGACTCTTAACTGGGTCAGACACTTATCCGGTTTAGTCACTAAGCCAAGTCAGACACTTAGCTGGGTCCGATGCTTAACCATGTCAGACACTTAGCCGGGTCAGACACTTAGCCAGGCCAAAAACTTAGCCCTGTTGGACACTTACCAGGGTCCAACACTTAGCCGGGTCGGACACTTAGCCGGGTTAGACACTGAGCAGAGTCAGACACTTAGCCGGGTCTGGCAGATAGCCGGGTCTGACACTTAGCCGGGTCTGGCAGTTAGCCGGGTCTGACACTTAGCTGGGTCTGGCAGTTAGCCGGGTCTGACACTTAGCTGGGTCAGGCACTTAGCCAGGTTGACAGGTGGCCGAGTCAGACAGATGGAGGGTCCGATGCTTAGCCGGGACTGACTCTTAGCCAGGTCAGACACTTAGCGGGTCAGACACTTAGCCGGGTCAGGTACTTAGCCGGGTCAGACACTTGGCTGGGCCAGAAACTTAGCCGTGTTGCACACTTACTGGGATCCAACACTTAGCCGGGTCAGACACTTAACCGGGTCAGATACTGAGCCGAGTCAGACACTTAGGTGGAACAGACTCTTAGCTGTGTCAGACACTGATCTGTTTCAGACACTGAGCCGGTCCAGGTACTTATCCGGATCGGACACTTGTCCCGGTCGGACACTGAGCTGTGTCAGACACTAGGCCAGGTTGAGACTTAGCCGGGTCTGACACTTGGACGGGCCGGAAACTTAGCCGTGTTGCACACTTACTCGGATCCAACACCTAGCCGGGTCTGACGCATAGCCGGGTCAGACACTCAGCTGGGTCTGACAGTTAGCCTAGTCAGGCATGTAGCCGGAGCAGACACTTAGCTAGGTCAGACAATTATATAGGGTCAGACACTTACCGAGGTCCGACACTTGGCTGCATCAGACTCTTAACCGGGTCAGACACTTATCCGGTTTGGTCACTAAGCCAAGTCAGACACTTAGCTGGGTTAGACACTTAGCCAGGTCTGGCAGTTAGCCGAGGCTGACACTTAGCTGGGTCAGGCACTTAGCCAGGTTGACACTTGGCCGAGTCGGACAGGTGGAGGGTCTAATGCTTAGATGGGTCTGACTCTTAGCCAGGTCAGACACTTAGCTGAGTCAGACACTTAGCCGAGTTGGACACAAAGCTATGTCAGACACTTAACCGGATCAGACACTTAGCTAGGTCAGACACTTAGCTGAAACAGACTCTTAACCTGGTCAGACACTGAGGTGGGTCAGACACTTAGCCGGGTCTGACACTTGGCTGGGTCAGGCACTTAGCCAAGTTGACACTTGGCCGAATCGGACAGATGGAGGGTCCGATGCTTAGATGGGTCTATCACTTAGCCGGATCAGACACTTAGCTAGGTCAGACACTTTAACAGGGTCAGACACTTAGCCGAGTGTAACACTTAGCCGGGTCAGACACTTAGCCGGGTCAGACACTTATCCAGGTCGGCACTTGGCCGAGTCAGACACTCAGCCGGTCTGGAAACTTAGCCGTGTTGCACACTTACTGGGATCCAACACTTGGCCGGGTCAGACATGTAACCGGGTCAGATACTGTGCCGAGTCAGACACTTAGCTGGAACAGACTCAGCCGTGTCAGACACTTAGCCGGGACAGACTCTTAGCCGGGTCAGACACTGAGCTGGTTCAGACACTCAGCCGGTCCAGGTACTTATCCGGATCGGACACTTATCCCGGTCGGACACTGAGCTGTGTCAGACACTAGGCCAGGTTGACGCTTAGCCGGGTCAGACACTTAGCCGGCTCAGACACTTAGGCGAGTCTGACACTTGGTCGAGCCGGAAACTTAGCCGTGTTGCACACTTACTCGGATCCAACACATAGCCGGGTCAGACACTCAGCCGGGTCTGACAGTTAGCCTAGTCAGACATGTAGCCGGATCAGACACTTAGCTAGGTCAGACAATTTAACCGGGTCAGACACTTACCGAGGTCCAACACTTGGCTGGATCAGACTCTTAACTGGGTCAGACACTTATCCGGTTTGGTCACTAAGCCAAGTCAGACACTTAGCTGGGTCCGATGCTTAGCCATGTCAGACACTCAGCCGGGCCGGAAACTTAGCCGTGATACACACTTACTCGGGTTGGCACATAGCCGGGTCAGACACACAGCTGTGTCTGACAGTTAGCCTAGTCAGACACTGAGGTGATTCAGACACTTAGCTAGGTCAAACACTTTAACAGGGTCAGACACTTAGCCGGGTCCGACACTTAGGCGGGTCAGACACTTATCCAGGTCAGCACTTGGCCAAGTCAGACACTTAGCTGGGTTGACACTCAGCCGGGCTGGAAACTTAGCCGTGTTGAACACTTACCCGGGTCCAACTCTTCGCCGGGTCAGACACTCAGCCAGGTCAGACACTCAGCCGGGTCAGACACTTACTCGGGTCAGACACTGAGCTGAGTCAGACACTTAGCCGGAACAGACTCTTAGCCATGTCAGACACTTAGCCGAATCAGACTCTTAGTCGGGTCAGACACTGAACTGGGTCAGACAGTTAGCTGGGTCAGGCACTTAGCCGGGTTGACACTTGGCCGAGTCGGACAGATGGAGGGTCCGATGCTTAGATGGTCTGACTCTTAGCCAGGTCAGACACTTAGCTGAGTTGGACACAAAGCCATGTCAGACACTTAGCCGGATCAGACACTTAGCTAGGTCAGACAATTTAACAGGGTCAGACACTTAGCCGGGTCTAACACTTAGCCAGGTCAGACACTTAGCCGGGTCAGACACTTATCCAAGTCGGCACTTGACCGAGTCACACACTCAGCCCGGCTGGACACTTAGCCGTGTTGGACACTTACCCTGGTCCAACTCTTAGCCAGGTCAGACACTTAGCCGGGTCAGGTACTTAACCGGGTCAGACACTGAGCTGAGTCAGACACTTAGCTGGAACAGACTCTTAGCCATGTCAGACACTAAGCCGGAACAGACTCTTAGCTGTGTCAGACACTTAGCCGGAACAGACTCTTAGCCGGGTCAGACACTGAGCTGGGGCAGACACTGAGCCAGTCCAGGTACTTATCCGGATCGGACACTTATCCCTGTCGGACACTGAGCCGTGTCAGACACTTGGCCGGGCCGGACACTTAGCCGTGTTACACACTAACTCGGATCCAACACTTAGCCGGGTCGGACGCATAACTGGGTCAGACACTCAGCTGTGTCTGACAGTTAGCCTAGTCAGACACTGAGGTGATTCAGACAGTTAGCTGGGTCGGACACTTAGCCGAGTTGGACACAAAGCCATGTCAGACACTTAGCTAGGTCATACACTCTAACAGGGTCAGACACTTAGCCGGGTCCGACACTTAGCCGAGTCAGACACTTATCCAGGACAGCACTTGGCCGAGTCAGACACTTAGCCGGGTCAGACACTCAGCCGGGTCAGACACTTACTCGGGTCAGACACTGAGCTGAGTCAGACACTTAGCCGGAACAGACTCTTAGCCATGTCAGACACTTAGCTGGGTCAGACACATAGCCAGGTCTGGCAGTTAGCCGGGTCTGACACTTAGCTGGGTCAGGCACTTAGCTGGGTCAGACACTTAGCCGAGTTTGACACAAAGCCATGTCAGACACTTAGCTGACTCAGACACTTAGCCGACTCAGACACTTGGCCGGGCCGGAAACTTAGCCGTGTTACACACTGACTCGGATCCAACACTTAGCCGGGTCGGACGGATAGCCGGGTCAGACACTCAGCTGGGTCTGACAGTTAGCCTAGTCAGACACTGAGGTGAGTCAGACACTTAGCCGGGTCTGACACTTAGCTGGGTCAGGCACTTAGCCAGGTTGACACTTGGACGAGTCAGACAGATGAAGGGTCCGATGCTTAGCCGGGTCTGACTCTTAGCCAGGTCAGACACTTAGCCGGGTGAGACACATAGCCGGGTCAGACACTTAGCCGGGTCAGAGAGGTAGCCGGATCAGAAATATAGGCGGGTATGACACTTATGCAGGTCAGACACATAGGCGTGCCAGGCAGTTATCCCGGTCGCACACATAGCCGGGTTGGACACTTACCTGGGTCCAACACATAGCCGGGTCAGACTCTTACCCGGGTCGGCACTTGGCCGAGTCAGACATTTAGCCGAGTCGGACACTTAGCTGGGCAGACACTTGGCTAGGTCAGACACTTAGCCAGGTCAGACACTTAACCGGGTCCAACACTTAGCTGGGTCAGACACTTGGCTGAGTCAGTCACATAGCCGTGTCAGACTCTTTGCCGGGTCAGAAACTTACCCGGATCCAACACTTAGCCCCGTCGGTCACTTAGACGGGTCGGACAGTTAGCGGGTCCAACACTTCACCGATACAGACATATATTCGGGTCAAACACTAAGCCGCGTCAGACACTTACTCTGGTCCAACACTTAGACTGGTTAGACACTTACCCGGGTCCAACTCTTAGCCGGGTCTGAAAGTTAGCCAGGTCAGACACTGAGCCGAGCCAGACACTTATCCGGGTCGGACACTAAGCCGTGTCAGACACTTATCCGGGTCCAACTCTTAGCCGGGTCTGAAAATTAGCCAGGTCGGACACTAAGCCGTATCAGACACTTAGCCGGGTTGACACTTATCCGGGTCGGACACTAAACCGTGTCAGACACTTAACCGGTTCAGACACTTAGCCGGGT
Source organism: Mobula hypostoma (assembly GCF_963921235.1). NCBI lineage: Eukaryota > Metazoa > Chordata > Chondrichthyes > Myliobatiformes > Myliobatidae > Mobula > Mobula hypostoma. Next base: position 35,634,957 of record NC_086123.1, on the reverse strand, counting down.
CGGCACTTGTCCAAGTCAGACACTTAGCCGGCTCAAACACTTAACCAGGTCCGACGCTTAGCCAGATCTGACACTTAGCCTGGTCAGACACTGAGCCAGGTCTGACACTTGGCCGGGCCGGAAACTTAGCCGTGTTACACACTAACTCGGATCCAACACTTAGCCGGGTCGGACGCATAACCGGGTCAGACACTGAGCTTGGTCTGACAGTTAGCCTAGTCAGACACTGAGGTGAGTCAGACACTTGGCTGGGTCGTACACTTAGCCGGGTCCAACACTCAGCCGGGACTGACACTTAGCCGTGTTAGACACTGAGCAGAGTCAGACACTTAGCTGGGTCAGGCACTTAGCCAGGTTGACACTTGGCCAGGTCAGACAGGTGGAGGGTTCGATGCTTAGCCAGGTCTGACTCTTAGCCAGGTCAGACACATAACTGGATCGGACACTTAGCCGGGTCAGAAACTTAGCCGGGTCAGAGAGGTAGCCTGGTCAGAAACATAGGCGGCTCAGACACTTAGCCGGGTCAGACACTCAGCCGGGTCAGACACTTACTCGGGTCAGACACTGAGCTGAGTCAGACACTTCGCCGGAACAGACTCTTAGCCATGTCAGACACTTAGCCGGAACAGACTCTTAGCCGGGTCAGACACTGAGCTGGGTCAGACACTTAGCTGGGTCAGACACATAACCTGGTCCGGTAGATAGCCGGGTCTGTCACTTAGCTGGGTCAGGCACTTAGCTGGGTCAGACACTTAGCCGGATCAGACACTTAGCCGGATCAGACACATAGCCGGCTCAGACACTTGGACGGGCCAGAAACTTAGCCATGTTACACAGTAACTCGGATCCATCACTTAGCCCGGTCGGACGCAGAACCGGGTCAGACACTCAGCTGGGTCTGACAGTTAGCTTAGTCAGACACTGAGGTGAGTCCGACACTTAGCTGGGTCGGACACTTAGCCGAGTTTGACAGAAAGCCATGTCAGACACTTAGCTAGGTCAGACACTTTATCAGGGTCAGACACTTAGCCGGGTCCAACACTGAGCGGGTCCAACACTTAGCCGGGATAGACACTTATCCAGGTCGGCACTTGGCCGAGTCAGACACTTAGCTGGGTCAGGCACTTAGCTGGGTCAGACACTTAGCCGAGTTGGACACAAAGCCATGTCAGACACTTAGCTGGATCAGACACTTAGCCGGCTCAGACACTTGGCCGGGCCGGAAACTTATCCATGTTACACACTAACTCGGATCCAACACTTAACTGGGTCGGACGCATAACGGGGTCTGACACTCAGCTGGGTCTGACAGTTAGCCTAATCAGACATGTAGCCGGATCAGACACTTAGCTTGGTCAGACAATTTAACTGGGTCAGACACTTACCGAGGTCCAACAGTTGGCTGCATCAGACTCTTAACCGGGTCAGACACTTATCCGGTTTGGTCACTAAGCCAAGTCAGACACTTAGTTGGGTCCGATGTTTAGCCATGTCAGACACTCAGACAGGTCTGACATTTAGCTGGGCCGGAAACTTAGCCGTGATACACACTTACTCGGGTTGGCACATAGCCGGGTCAGACACACAGCTGTATCTGACAGTTAGCCTAGTCAGACACTGAGGTGATTCAGACACTTAGCCGAGTCGGACTCTTATCCGGGTCGGACACTAAACCGTGTCAGACACTTAGCCGGTTCAGACACTTAGCCGGGTCGGCACTTGTCCAAGTCAGACACTTAGCCGGCTCAAACACTTAACCAGGTCCGACGCTTAGCCGGATCTGACACTTAGCCTGGTCAGACACTGAGCCAGGTCTGACACTTGACCGGGCCGGAAACTTAGCCGTGTTACACACTAACTCGGATCCAACACTTAGCCGGGTCGGACGCATAACCGGGTCAGACACTGGGCTTGGTCTGACAGTTAGCCTAGTCAGACACTGAGGTGAGTCAGACACTTGGCTGGGTCGTACACTTAGCCGGGTCCAACACTCAGCCGGGACTGACACTTAGCCGTGTTAGACACTGAGCAGAGTCAGACACTTAGCTGGGTCAGGCACTTAGCCAGGTCAGACACTTACTCGGGTCAGACACTGAGCTGAGTCAGACACTTCGCCGGAACAGACTCTTAGCCATGTCAGACACTTAGCCGGAACAGACTCTTAGCCGGGTCAGACACTGAGCTGGGTCAGACACTTAGCTGGGTCAGACACATAACCTGGTCCGGTAGATAGCCGGGTCTGTCACTTAGCTGGGTCAGGCACTTAGCTGGGTCAGACACTTAGCCGGATCAGACACTTAGTCGGATCAGACACATAGCCGGCTCAGACACTGAGCTGGGTCAGACACTTAGCTGGGTCAGACACATAACCTGGTCCGGTAGATAGCCGGGTCTGTCACTTAGCTGGGTCAGGCACTTAGCTGGGTCAGACACTTAGCCGGATCAGACACATAGCCGGCTCAGACACTTGGACGGGCCAGAAACTTAGCCATGTTACACAGTAACTCGGATCCATCACTTAGCCGGGTCGGACGCAGAACCGGGTCAGACACTCAGCTGGGTCTGACAGTTAGCTTAGTCAGACACTGAGGTGAGTCCGACACTTAGCTGGGTCGGACACTTAGCCGAGTTTGACACAAAGCCATGTCAGACACTTAGCTAGGTCAGACACATTAATACGGTCAGACACTTAGCCGGGTCCCACACTTAGCCGAGTCAGACACTTATCCGGTTTGGTCACTAAGCCAAGTCAGACACTTAGCTGGGTCTGACACTTAGCTGGGTCTGACACTCAGCCGGGTTTGAAACTTAGCCGGGCCGGAAACTTAGCCGTGATACACACTTACTCAGGTCGGACACATAGCCGGGTCAGACACACAGCTGTGTCTGACAGTTAGCCTAGTCAGACACTGAGGTGATTCAGACACTTAGCTGGGTCAGACACTTAGCCGAGTTGGACACAAAGCCATGTCAGACACTTAGCTAGGTCAAACACTTTATCAGGGTCAGACACTTAGCCGGGTCCAACACTGAGCGGGTCCAACACTTAGCCGGGATAGACACTTATCCAGGTCGGCACTTGGCCGAGTCAGACACTTAGCTGGGTCAGGCACTTAGCTGGGTCAGACACTTAGCCGAGTTGGACACAAAGCCATGTCAGACACTTAGCCGGCTCAGACACTTGGCCGGGCCGGAAACTTACCCGTGTTACACACTAACTCGGATCCAACACTTAGCCGGGTCGGACGCATAGCCGGGTCAGACACTGACGTGATTCAGACATTTAGCCGAGTCGAAAACTTAGCTGGGTCAGACACTTGGCTAGATCAGGCACTTAGCCGGGTCAAACACTTGGCTGAGTCAGTCACATAGGCGTGTCAGACTCTTTGCCGGGTCAGACACTTACCCGGATCCAACACTTAGCCCCGTCGGTCACTTAGCCGGGTCGGACAGTTAGCGGGTCCAACACTTAGCCTGGTTAGACACTTACCCGGGTCAAACACTTAGCCGGGTCTAAAAGTTAGCCAGGTCAGACACTGAGCCGAGCCAGACACTTATCCGGGTCGGACACCAAGCCGTGTCAGACACTTAGCCGGGTCAACACTGATCCGGGTCGGACACTAAGCTGAGTCAGACACTTAGACGGGTTGACATTTATCCGGGTCGGACACTAAGGCGTGTCAGACACTTAGCCGGTTCAGACACTTAGCTGGGTCGGCACTTGTCCGAGTCAGGCACTTAGCTGGCTTAGACTCTTAACCAGGTCCGAGGCTTAGCCGGATCTTACACTTAGCCTGGTCAGACATTGAGCCGGGTCTGACACTTGGCCGGGCCGGAAACTTAGCCGTGTTGCACACTTACTCGGATCCAACACTTAGCCAGGTCGGACGCATGACCGGTTCAGACACTCAGCCGGGTCTGACAGTTAGCCTAGTCAGACACTGAGCTGAGTCAGACACTTTCCTGGGTCGCACACTTAGCCGAGTTGGACACAAAGCCGTGTCAGACAAGTAGCCGGATCAGACACTTAGCTAGGTCAGACACTTTAACCGGGTCAGACACTTACCCAGGTCCAACACTTAGCCGAATCAGGCTCTTAACCAGGTCAGACACTTATCTGGTTTGGACACTAAGCCGAGTCAGACACATAGCTGGGTCAGACACTTAGCCAGGCCTAAAAATTAGTCCTGTTGGACACTTACCCGGGTCCAACACTTACCCGGGTCGGACACTTAGTTGGGTTAGACACTCAGCCTGGTCAGGTACTAAGCCGGGTCTGACACTTAGCCGGGCTGGAAACTTAGCCGGGTCGGCACTTGGCCGAGTCAGACATTTAGGCGAGTCGGACACTTACCCGAGTCAGACAGTTAGCCGGGTCCGATGCTTAGACGGGTCTGACTCTTAGCCATGTCAGACAGTTGGCCAGGTCAGACACTTAGCCGGGTCTGACACTTAGCCGGTGCAGACACTTAGCCGGGTCAGAGAGGTAGCCGGGTGAAAAACGTAGGCGAGTATGACGCTTATCCTGGTCAGACACTTAGCCGGATCTGACACTTAGCCAAGTCAGACACTTAGCCGGGTCTGACACTTGGCCGGGCCGGAAACTTAGCCATGTTACACACTAACTCAGATCCAACAATTAGCCTAGTCAGACACTGAGGTGATTCAGACACTTAGCTGGGTCAGACACTTAGCCGAGTTGGACACAAAGCCATGTCAGACACTTAGCTAGGTCAAACACTTTAACAGGGTTAGACACTTATCCAGGTCGACACTTGGCCGAGTCAGACACTTAGCCAGGCCGTAAACTTAGCCCTGTTGGACACTTACCCGGGTCCAACACTTAGCCGGGTCGGACACTTAGTTGGGTTAGACACTCAGCCTGGTCAGGTACTAAGCCGGGTCTGACACTTAGCCGGGCCTGACACTTAGCCGGGCCGGAAACGTAGCCGGGTCGGCACTTGGCCGAGTCAGACATTTAGGTGAGTCGGATACTTAGCCGGGTCAGACAGTTAGCCGGGTCCGATGCTTAGCCGGGTCTGACTCTTAGCCATGTCAGACACTTAGCCAGGTCAGACACTTAGCCGGGTCGGACACTTATCCGGGTCTGACAGTTAGCCGGGTTCGATGCTTAGACGGGTCTGACTCTTAGCCATGTCAGACAGTTAGCCAGGTCAGACACTTAGCCGGGTCGGACACTTATCCGGGTCTGACACTTAGCCGGTGCAGACACTTAGCCGGGTCAGAGAGGTAGCCGGGTGAAAAACGTAGGCGAGTATGACGCTTATCCTGGTCAGACACTTAGCCGGATCTGACACTTAGCCAAGTCAGACACTTAGCCGGGTCTGACACTTGGCCGGGCCGGAAACTTAGCCGTGATACACACTTACTCGGGTTGGCACATAGCCGGGTCAGACACACAGCTGTATCTGACAGTTAGCCTAGTCAGACACTGAGGTGATTCAGACACTTAGCCGAGTCGGACTCTTATCCGGGTCGGACACTAAACCGTGTCAGACACTTAGCCGGTTCAGACACTTAGCCGGGTCGGCACTTGTCCAAGTCAGACACTTAGCCGGCTCAAACACTTAACCAGGTCCGACGCTTAGCCGGATCTGACACTTAGCCTGGTCAGACACTGAGCCAGGTCTGACACTTGACCGGGCCGGAAACTTAGCCGTGTTACACACTAACTCGGATCCAACACTTAGCCGGGTCGGACGCATAACCGGGTCAGACACTGGGCTTGGTCTGACAGTTAGCCTAGTCAGACACTGAGGTGAGTCAGACACTTGGCTGGGTCGTACACTTAGCCGGGTCCAACACTCAGCCGGGACTGACACTTAGCCGTGTTAGACACTGAGCAGAGTCAGACACTTAGCTGGGTCAGGCACTTAGCCAGGTCAGACACTTACTCGGGTCAGACACTGAGCTGAGTCAGACACTTCGCCGGAACAGACTCTTAGCCATGTCAGACACTTAGCCGGAACAGACTCTTAGCCGGGTCAGACACTGAGCTGGGTCAGACACTTAGCTGGGTCAGACACATAACCTGGTCCGGTAGATAGCCGGGTCTGTCACTTAGCTGGGTCAGGCACTTAGCTGGGTCAGACACTTAGCCGGATCAGACACATAGCCGGCTCAGACACTTGGACGGGCCAGAAACTTAGCCATGTTACACAGTAACTCGGATCCATCACTTAGCCGGGTCGGACGCAGAACCGGGTCAGACACTCAGCTGGGTCTGACAGTTAGCTTAGTCAGACACTGAGGTGAGTCCGACACTTAGCTGGGTCGGACACTTAGCCGAGTTTGACACAAAGCCATGTCAGACACTTAGCTAGGTCAGACACATTAATACGGTCAGACACTTAGCCGGGTCCCACACTTAGCCGAGTCAGACACTTATCCGGTTTGGTCACTAAGCCAAGTCAGACACTTAGCTGGGTCTGACACTTAGCTGGGTCTGACACTCAGCCGGGTTTGAAACTTAGCCGGGCCGGAAACTTAGCCGTGATACACACTTACTCAGGTCGGACACATAGCCGGGTCAGACACACAGCTGTGTCTGACAGTTAGCCTAGTCAGACACTGAGGTGATTCAGACACTTAGCTGGGTCAGACACTTAGCCGAGTTGGACACAAAGCCATGTCAGACACTTAGCTAGGTCAAACACTTTATCAGGGTCAGACACTTAGCCGGGTCCAACACTGAGCGGGTCCAACACTTAGCCGGGATAGACACTTATCCAGGTCGGCACTTGGCCGAGTCAGACACTTAGCTGGGTCAGGCACTTAGCTGGGTCAGACACTTAGCCGAGTTGGACACAAAGCCATGTCAGACACTTAGCCGGCTCAGACACTTGGCCGGGCCGGAAACTTACCCGTGTTACACACTAACTCGGATCCAACACTTAGCCGGGTCGGACGCATAGCCGGGTCAGACACTGACGTGATTCAGACATTTAGCCGAGTCGAAAACTTAGCTGGGTCAGACACTTGGCTAGATCAGGCACTTAGCCGGGTCAAACACTTGGCTGAGTCAGTCACATAGGCGTGTCAGACTCTTTGCCGGGTCAGACACTTACCCGGATCCAACACTTAGCCCCGTCGGTCACTTAGCCGGGTCGGACAGTTAGCGGGTCCAACACTTAGCCTGGTTAGACACTTACCCGGGTCAAACACTTAGCCGGGTCTAAAAGTTAGCCAGGTCAGACACTGAGCCGAGCCAGACACTTATCCGGGTCGGACACCAAGCCGTGTCAGACACTTAGCCGGGTCAACACTGATCCGGGTCGGACACTAAGCTGATCAGACACTTAGACGGGTTGACATTTATCCGGGTCGGACACTAAGGCGTGTCAGACACTTAGCCGGTTCAGACACTTAGCTGGGTCGGCACTTGTCCGAGTCAGGCACTTAGCTGGCTTAGACTCTTAACCAGGTCCGAGGCTTAGCCGGATCTGACACTTAGCCTGGTCAGACACTGAGCCGGGTCTGACACTTGGCCGGGCCGGAAACTTAGCCGTGTTGCACACTTACTCGGATCCAACACTTAGCCAGGTCGGACGCATGACCGGTTCAGACACTCAGCCGGGTCTGACAGTTAGCCTAGTCAGACACTGAGCTGAGTCAGACACTTTCCTGGGTCGCACACTTAGCCGAGTTGGACACAAAGCCGTGTCAGACAAGTAGCCGGATCAGACACTTAGCTAGGTCAGACACTTTAACCGGGTCAGACACTTACCCAGGTCCAACACTTAGCCGAATCAGGCTCTTAACCAGGTCAGACACTTATCTGGTTTGGACACTAAGCCGAGTCAGACACATAGCTGGGTCAGACACTTAGCCAGGCCTAAAAATTAGTCCTGTTGGACACTTACCCGGGTCCAACACTTACCCGGGTCGGACACTTAGTTGGGTTAGACACTCAGCCTGGTCAGGTACTAAGCCGGGTCTGACACTTAGCCGGGCTGGAAACTTAGCCGGGTCGGCACTTGGCCGAGTCAGACATTTAGGCGAGTCGGACACTTACCCGAGTCAGACAGTTAGCCGGGTCCGATGCTTAGACGGGTCTGACTCTTAGCCATGTCAGACAGTTAGCCAGGTCAGACACTTAGCCGGGTCGGACACTTATCCGGGTCTGACACTTAGCCGGTGCAGACACTTAGCCGGGTCAGAGAGGTAGCCGGGTGAAAAACGTAGGCGAGTATGACGCTTATCCTGGTCAGACACTTAGCCGGATCTGACACTTAGCCAAGTCAGACACTTAGCCGGGTCTGACACTTGGCCGGGCCGGAAACTTAGCCATGTTACACACTAACTCAGATCCAACAATTAGCCTAGTCAGACACTGAGGTGATTCAGGCACTTAGCTGGGTCAGACACTTAGCCGAGTTGGACACAAAGCCATGTCAGACACTTAGCTAGGTCAAACACTTTAACAGGGTTAGACACTTATCCAGGTCGACACTTGGCCCAGTCAGACACTTAGCCAGGCCGTAAACTTAGCCCTGTTGGACACTTACCCGGGTCCAACACTTAGCCGGGTCGGACACTTAGTTGGGTTAGACACTCAGCCTGGTCAGGTACTAAGCCGGGTCTGACACTTAGCCGGGCCTGACACTTAGCCGGGCCGGAAACGTAGCCGGGTCGGCACTTGGCCGAGTCAGACATTTAGGTGAGTCGGATACTTAGCCGGGTCAGACAGTTAGCCGGGTCCGATGCTTAGCCGGGTCTGACTCTTAGCCATGTCAGACACTTAGCCAGGTCAGACACTTAGCCGGGTCGGACACTTATCCGGGTCTGACACTTAGCCGGTGCAGACACTTAGCCGGGTCAGAGAGGTAGCCGGGTCAAAAACGTAGGCGGGTATGACGCTTATCCGGGTCAGACACTTAGGCGTATCAGACGGTTATCCCGGTCGCACATATAGATGGGTTGGACACTTACCCGGGTCGGACACTTAGCCAGGTTGGACACATAGCCGTGTCGGACACTTAGCCGGGACTGACACTTAGCCGTGTCAGACACTTAGCCGGGTCCAACACTTAACCGGTTCAGACATCTATCCAGGTCGGACACGTATCCTGGTCAGACACTTAGCCGGATCTGACACTTAGCCAAGTCAAACACTTAGCCGGGTCTGACACTTGGCCGGGCCGGAAACTTAGCCATGTTACACACTAACTCGGATCCAACACTTAGCCAGGCCGGAAACTTAGCCATGATACACACTTACTCGGGTCGACACATAGCCGGGTCAGACACACAGCTGTGTCTGACAGTTAGCCTAGTCAGACACTGAGATGATTCAGACACTTAGCCGGGTCAGAAACATAGGCGGATATGACACTTATGCGGGTCAGACACATAGGCGTGCCAGGCAGTTATCCCGGTCACACACATAGCTGGGTTGTACACTTAACCGGGTCCAACACGTAGCCGGGTCAGACACTTAGCCGGGTCAGACACTCAGCTGTGTCAGACACTTAGCTGGGTCAGACACTTAGCCGAGTTGGACACAAAGCCATGTCAGACACTTAGCTGGATCAGACACTTAGCCGGCTCAGACACTTGGCCGGGCCGGAAGCTTAGTCGTGTTACACACTAACTCGGATCCAACACTTAACCGGGTCGGACGCATAACGGGGTCTGACACTCAGCTGGGTCTGACAGTTAGCCTAATCAGACATGTAGCCGGATCAGACACTTAGCTTGGTCAGACAATTTAACTGGGTCAGACACTTACCGAGGTCCAACAGTTGGCTGCATCAGACTCTTAACCGGGTCAGACACTTATCCGGTTTGGTCACTAAGCCAAGTCAGACACTTAGTTGGGTCCGATGTTTAGCCATGTCAGACACTCAGACAGGACTGACACTTAGCTGGGCCGGAAACTTAGCCGTGATACACACTTACTCGGGTTGGCACATAGCCGGGTCAGACACACAGCTGTATCTGACAGTTAGCCTAGTCAGACACTGAGGTGATTCAGACACTTAGCCGAGTCGGACTCTTAGCCGGGTCAGACACTTAGCCGGGTCAGAGAGATAGCCGGGTCAGAAACATAGGCGGGTATGACACTTATGCGGGTCAGGCACATAGGCGTGCCAGGCAGTTATCCCGGTCGCACACATAGCCGGGTTGTACACTTACCCGGGTCGAACACGTAGCCAGGTCAGACACTTACCCGGGTCGGCACTTGGCCGAGTCAGACATTTAGCCGAGTCGGACACTTAGCTGGGTCAGACACTTGGCTAGGTCAGGCACTTAGCCGGGTCAGACACTTAACCGGGTCGAACACTTAGCTGGGTCAGACACTTGTCTGAGTCAGTCACATAGCCATGTCAGACTCTTTGCCGGGTCAGACACTTACCCGGATCCAACACTTAGCTTCGTTGTTCACTTTGCCGGGTCGGATAGTTAGCGGGTCCAACACTTCACCGATACAGACATATATCCGGGTCAAACAATAAGACGCGTCAGACACTTACTCTGGTCCAACACTTAGCCTGGTTAGACACTTACCCGGGTCCAACACTTAGCCGGGTCTGAAAGTTAGCCAGGTCAGACACTGAGCCGAGCCAGACACTTATCCGGGTCGGACACTAAGCCGTGTCAGACACTTAGCCGGGTCAACACTGATCCGGGTCGGACACTAAGCTGAGTCAGACACTTAGACGGGTTGACACTTATCCGGGTCGGACACTAAGCCGTGTCAGACAATTAGCCAGCTGAGACACTTAGCCGGGTCCGAGGTTTAGCCGGATCTGACACTTAGCCTGGTCAGACACTGAGCCGGGTCTGACACTTGGCCGGGCCGGAAACTTAGCCGTGTTGCACACTTACTCGGATCCAACACTTAGCCAGGTCGGACGCATGACCGGTTCAGACACTCAGCCGGGTCTGACAGTTAGCCTAGTTGGACACTGAGCTGAGTCAGACACTTTCCTGGGTCGGACACTTACCCGAGTTGGACACAAAGCCGTGTCAGATATAGAGCCGGATCAGACACTTAGCTAGGTCAGACACTTTAACCGCGTCAGACACTTACCCAGGTCCAACACTGAGCCAGATCAGGCTCTTAACCGGGTCAGACACTTATCTGGTTTGGACACTAAGCCGAGTCAGACACATAGCTGGGTCAGACACTTGGCTGGGTCCAATGCTTAGCCATGTCAGACACTTAGCCGGGTCAGACACTTAGCCAGGCTGTAAACTTAGCCCTGTTGGACACTTACCCGGGTCCAACACTTAGCCGGGTCGGACACTTAGTTGGGTTAGGCACTAAGCCTGGTCAGGTACTAAGAAGTGTCTGACACTTAGCCGGGCCGGAAACTTAGCCGGGTCGGCACTTGGACGAGTCAGACATTTAGGCGAGTCGGACACTTACCCGGGTCAGACAGTTAGCCGGGTCCGATGCTTAGCCGGGTCTGACTCTTAGCCATGTCAGACAGTTAGCCAGGTCAGACACTTAGCCGGGTCGGACACTTATCCGGGTCTGACACTTAGCCGGTGCAGACACTTAGCCGGGTCAGAGAGGTAGCCGGGTGAAAAACGTAGGCGAGTATGACGCTTATCCTGGTCAGACACTTAGCCGGATCTGACACTTAGCCAAGTCAGACACTTAGCCGGGTCTGACACTTGGCCGGGCCGGAAACTTAGCCATGTTACACACTAACTCGGATCCAACACTTAGCCGGGTCGGACGCATAACCAGGTCAGACACTCAGCCGGGTCAGGTACTTAGCCGGATCTGACACTTAGCTGGGTCTGACACTCAGCCAGGCCGAAAACTTAGCCTTGATACACACTTACTCGGGTCAGACACATAGCCGGGTCAGACACTCAGCTAGGTCTGACCGTTAGCCTAGTCAGACACTGAGGTGCGTCAGACGCTTAGCTGGGTCGGACACTTAGCCGAGTTGGATACAAAGCCATGTCAGACACTTAGACGGATCAGACACTTACCCAGGTCGGCACTTGGCCGAGTCAGACACTTGGCTGGGTCTGACACTCAGCTGGGCTGGAAACTTAGCCGTGTTGGACACTTACCTGGGTCCAACTCTTAGCCGGGTCAGACAGTTAGCCGGGTCAGACACTCAGCCGGGTCAGATACTTAGCCGGGTCAGACACTGAGCCGAGTCAGATACTTACCTGGAAAAGACTCTTAGCCGTGTCAGACACTTAGCCGTAACAGAATCTTAGCCGGGTCAGACACTTAGCCGGGTCTGGCAGTTAGCCGGTTCTGACACTTAGCCGGGTCAGAGAGGTAGCCGGGTCAGAAACATAGGCGGGTCAGACACTTAGCCGGGTCAGACACTCAGCTGTGTCAGACACTTACTCGGGTCAGACACTGAGCTGAGTCAGACACATAGCCGGAACAGACTTTTAGCCGGGTCAGACACTGGGCTGGGTCAGACACTTAGCTGGGTCAGACACTTAGCCGAGTTGGACACAAAGCCATGTCAGACACTTAGCTGGGTCAGACACTTAGCCGGATCAGACACTTGGCCGGGCCGGAAACTTAGCTGTGTTACACACTAACTCGGATGCAACACTTAGCCGGGTCGGATGCATAACCGGGTCAGACACTCAGCTGGGACTGACAGTTAGCTTAGTCAGACACTGAGGTGAGTCAGACACTTAGCTGGGTCGGACTCTTAGCCGAGTCAGATACTTATCCAGTTTGGTCGCTAAGCCAAGTCAGACACTTAGCTGGGTCCGATGCGTAGCCATGTCAGACAATTAGCCGGGTCCAATACTTAACCGGGTTAGACACTTATCCAGGTGGGCACTTGTCCGAGTCAGCCACTTAGTTGGGTCTGACATTCAGCCGGGCTGGAAACTTAGCCATGTTGAACACTTACCCGGATCCAACTCTTCGCCGGGTCAGACACTTAGCCGGGTCAGACACTTAACCGGGTCAGACACTTACTCGGGTCAGACAATGAGCTGAGTTAGACACTTAGCCGGAACAGACTCTTAGCCATGTCAGACACTTACGGTGGTCCAACACTTAGCCGGGTCAGACACATAGCCGGGTCAGACACTCAGCCGGGTCAGACACTTAGCCGGGTCAGACACTGAACCAAGTCAGATACTTAGCTGGAACAGACACTAAGCCGTGTCAGACACTTAGCCGGGTCGGCACTTGTCCGAGTCAGACACTTAGCCGGCTCAGACACTTAACCAGGTCCGAGGCTTAGCCGGATCTGACACTTAGCCTGGTCAGACACTGAGCAGGGTCTGACACTTGGCCGGGCCGGAAACTTAGCCGTATTGCACACTTACTCGGATCCAACACTTAGCCAGGTCAGACGCATGACCGGTTCAGAGACTCAGCCGGGTCTGACAGTTAGCCTAGTCGGACACGGAGCTGAGTCAGACACTTTCCTGGGTTGGACACTTAGCCGAGTTGGACACAAAGCCGTGTCAGAAATGTAGTCGGATCAGACACTTAGCTAGGTCAGACATTTTAACCGGGTCAGACACTTTCCCAGGTCCAACACTTAGCCAGATCAGGCTCTTAACCGGGTCAGACACTTATCTGGTTTGGACACTAAGCCGAGTCAGACTCATAGCTGGGTCAGACACTTGGCTGGGTCCGATACTTAGCCATGTCAAACACTTAGCGGGGTCAGACACTTAGCCAGGCCGTAAACTTAGCCCTGTTGGACACTTACCCGGGCCCAACACTTAGCCGGGTCAGACACTTAGTTGGGTTGGACACTCAGCCTGGTCAGGTACTAAGCCGGGTCTGACACTTAGCCGGGCTGGAAACTTAGCCGGGTCGGCACTTGGCCGAGTCAGACATTTAGGCGAGTCGGACACTTAGCCGGGTCAGACAGTTAGCCGGGTCCGATTCTTAGCCGGGTCTGACTCTTACCCATGTCAGACAGTTAACCAGGTCAGACACTTAGCCGGGTCGGACACTTATCCGGGTCTGACACTTAGCCGGTGCAGACACTTAGCCGGGTCAGAGAGGTAGCCGGGTGAAAAACGTAGGCGAGTATGACGCTTATCCTGGTCAGACACTTAGCCGGATCTGACACTTAGCCAAGTCAGACACTTAGCCGGGTCTGACACTTGGCCGGGCCGGAAACTTAGCCATGTTACACACTAACTCGGATCCAACACTTAGCCGGGTCGGACGCATAACCAGGTCAGACACTCAGCCGGGTCAGGTATTTAGCCGGATCTGACACTTAGCTGGGTCTGACACTCAGCCGGGTCTGACACTAAGCCAGGCCGAAAACTTAGCCTTGATACACACTTACTCGGGTCAGACACATAGCCGGGTCAGACACTCAGCTAGGTCTGACAGTTAGCCTAGTCAGACACTGAGATGAGTCAGACGCTTAGCTGGGTCGGACACTTAGCCGAGTTGGATACAAAGCCATGTCAGACACTTAGACGGATCAGACACTTACCCAGGTCGGCACTTGGCCGAGTCAGACACTTGGCTGTGTCTGACACTCAGCCGGGCTGGAAATTTAGATGTGTTGGACACTTACTCGAGTCCAACTCTTTGCCGGGTCAGACACTTAGCCGGGTCAGACACTGAGCCGAGTCAGATACTTAGCTGGAACAGACACTAAGCCATGTCAGACAGTTAGCCGGGTCAACACTGATCGGAGTCGGACACCGAGCTGAGTCAGACACTTAGCCGAGTTGGACTCAAAGCCGTGTCAGACATGCAGTCGGATCAGACACTTAGCTAGGTCAGACATTTTAACCGGGTCAGACACTTACCCAGGTCCAACACTTAGCCGGATCAGGCTCTTAACCGGGTCAGACACTTATCTGGTTTGGACACTAAGCCGAGTCAGACTCATAGCTGGGTCAGACACTTGGCTGGGTCTGATGCTTAGCCATGTCAGACACTTAGCGGGGTCAGACACTTAGCCAGGCCGTAAACTTAGCCCTGTTGGACACTTACCCGGGTACGACACTTAGCCGGGTCGGACACTTAGTTGGGTTAGACACTCAGCCTGGTCAGGTACTAAGCCGGGTCTGACACTTAGCCGGGTCAACACTGATCCGGGTCGGACACTAAGCCGTGTCAGACATGTAGCCGGCTCAGACACTTAACCAGGTCCGTGGCTTAGCTAGATCTGGCACTTAGCCTGGTCAGACACTGAGCCGGGTCTGACACTTGGCCGGGCCGGAAACTTAGCCGTGTTGCACACTTACTCGGATCCAACACTTAGCCAGGTCGGACGCATGACCGGTTCAGACACTCAGCCTGGTCTGACAGTTAGCCTAGTCGGACACTGAGCTGAGTCAGACACTTTCCTGGGTCGCACACTTAGCCGAGTTGGACACAAAGCCGTGTGAGACAGTTAGCCGGGTCCGATGCTTAGCCGGATCTGACTCTTAGCCATGTCAGACGCTTAGCCAGGTCAGACACTTAGCCGGGTCGGACACTTATCCGGGTCTGACACTTAGCCGGTGCAGACACTTAGCCGGGTCAGAGAGGTAGCCGGGTCAAAAACGTAGGCGGGTATGACGCTTATCCGGGTCAGACACTTAGGCGTGTCAGACATTTATCCCGGTCGCACATATAGACGGGTCGGACACTTAGCCGGGTTGACACTTAGCCGGGTTGGACACATAGCCGTGTCGGACACTTAGCCGGTTCTGACACTTAGCCGTGTCAGACACTTAGCCGGGTCGGACGCATAGCCAGGTCTGACACTCAGCCGGGTCAGGTACTTAGCTGGATCTGACACTTAGTTGGGTCTGACACTTAGCCGTGATACACACTTACTCGGGTCGGACACATAGCCGGGTCAGACACTCAGCTAGGTCTGACAGTTAGCCTAGTCAGACACTGAGGTGAGTCAGACGCTTAGCTGGGTCGGACACTTAGCCGAGTTGGACACAAAGCCATGTCAGACACTTAGACGGATCAGACACTTACCCAGGTCGGCACTTGGCCGAGTCAGACACTTGGCTGTATCTGACACTCAGCCGGGCTGGAAACTTAGATGTGTTGGACACTTACTCGGGTCCAACTCTTTGCCGGGTCAGACACTTAGCCGGGTCAGACACTGAGCCGAGTCAGATACTTAGCTGGAACAGACACTAAGCCATGTCAGACAGTTAGCCGGGTCAACACTGATCGGAGTCGGACACCGAGCTGAGTCAGACACTTAGCCGAGTTGGACTCAAAGCCGTGTCAGACATGCAGTCGGATCAGACACTTAGCTAGGTCAGACATTTTAACCGGGTCAGACACTTACCCAGGTCCAACACTTAGCCGGATCAGGCTCTTAACCGGGTCAGACACTTATCTGGTTTGGACACTAAGCCGAGTCAGACTCATAGCTGGGTCAGACACTTGGCTGGGTCCGATGCTTAGCCATGTCAGACACTTACGGGGTCAGACACTTAGCCAGGCCGTAAACTTAGCCCTGTTGGACACTTGCCCGGGTCCGACACTTAGCCGGGTCGGACACTTAGTTGGGTTAGACACTCAGCCTGGTCAGGTACTAAGCCGGGTCTGACACTTAGCCGGGCCGGAAACTTAGCCGGGTCGGCACTTGGCCGAGTCAGACATTTAGGCGAGTCAGACACTTAGCCGGGTCAGACAGTTAGCCGGGTCCGATGCTTAGCCGGGTCTGACTCTTAGCCATGTCAGACTCTTAGCCAGGTCAGACACTTAGCCGGGTCGGACACTTATCCGGGTCTGACACTTAGCCGGTGCAGACACTTAGCCGGGTCAGAGAGGTAGCCGGGTCAAAAACGTAGGCGGGTGTGACGCTTATCCGGCTCAGACACTTAGGCGTGTCAGACAGTTATCCCGGTCGCACATATAGATGGGTTGGACACTTACCGGCATCCAACACTTAGCCAGGTTGGACACTTAGCCGTGTCGGACACTTAGCCGGTTCTGACACTTAGCCATGTCAGACACTTAGCCGGGACTGACACTTAGCCAGGTCTAACACTTCACCGGTTCAGACATCTATCCGGGACGGACACGTATCCTGGTCAGACACTTAGCCGGGTCTGACACTTGCCGGGCCGGAAACTTAGCTGTGTTACACACTAACTCGGATCCAACACTTAGCCTGGTCAGACATTGAGCAGGGTCTGACACTTGGCCGGGCCGCAAACTTAGCCGTGTTGCACACTTACTCGGATCCAACACTTAGCCAGGTCGGACGCATGACCGGTTCAGACACTCAGCCGGGTCTGACAGTTAGCCTAGTCGGACACTGAGCTGAGTCAGACACTTAGCCGAGTTGGACACAAAGCCGTGTCAGACATGTAGTCGGATCAGACACTTAGCTAGGTCAGACATTTTAACTGGGTCAGACACTTACCCAGGTCCAACACTTAGCCAGATCAGGCTCTTAACCGGGTCAGACACTTATCTGGTTTGGACACTAAGCCGAGTCAGACTCATAGCTGGGTCAGACACTTGGCTGGGTCCGATACTTAGCCATGTCAGACACTTAGCGGGGTCAGACACTTAGCCAGGCCGTAAACTTAGCCCTGTTGGACACTTACCCTGGTCCAACACTTAGCCGGGTCGGACACTTAGTTGGGTTGGACACTCAGCCTGGTCAGGTACTAAGCCGGGTCTGACACTTAGCCGGGCCGGAAACTTAGCCGGGTCGGCACTTGGCCGAGTCAGACATTTAGGCGAGTCGGACACTTAGCCGGGTCAGACAGTTAGCCGGGTCCGATGCTTAGCCGGATCTGACTCTTAGCCATGTCAGACACTTTCCAGGTCAGACACTTAGCCGGGTCGGACACTTATCCGGGTCTGACACTTAGCCGGTGCAGACACTTAGCCGGGTCAGAGAGGTAGCCGGGTCAAAAACGTAGGCGGGTATGACGCTTATCCGGGTCAGACATTTATCCCGGTCGCACATATAGACGGGTTGGACACATACCCGGGTCCAACACTTAGCCAGGTCGGACACTTAGCCGGGTTGTCACTTAGCCGGGTTGGACACATAGCCGTGTCGGACACTTAGCCGGTTCTGACACTTAGCCTTGTCAGACACTTAGCCGGGTCGGACGCATAGCCAGGTCAGACAATCAGCCGGGTCAGGTACTTAGCTGGATCTGACACTTAGTTGGGTCTGACACTTAGCCGTGATACACACTTACTCGGGTCGGACATATAGCCGGGTCAGACATTCAGCTAGGTCTGACAGTTAGCCTAGTCAGACACTGAGGTGAGTCAGACGCTTAGCTGGGTCGGACACTTAGCCGAGTTGGACACAAAGCCATGTCAGACACTTAGACGGATCAGACACTTACCCAGGTCGGCACTTTGCCGAGTCAGACACTTGGCTGTGTCTGACACTCAGCCGGGCTGGAAACTTAGATGTGTTGGACACTTACTTGGGTCCAACTCTTTGCCGGGTCAGACACTTAGCCGGGTCAGACACTGAGCCGAGTCAGATACTTAGCTGGAACAGACACTAAGCCATGTCAGACAGTTAGCCGGGTCAACACTGATCGGAGTCGGACACCGAGCTGAGTCAGACACTTAGCCGAGTTGGACTCAAAGCCGTGTCAGACATGCAGTCGGATCAGACACTTAGCTAGGTCAGACATTTTAACTGGGTCAGACACTTACCCAGGTCCAACACTTAGCCGGATCAGGCTCTTAACCGGGTCAGACACTTATCTGGTTTGGACACTAAGCCGAATCAGACACATAGCTGGGTCAGACACTTGGCTGTGTCTGATGCTTAGCCATGTCAGACACTTAGTGGGGTCAGACACTTAGCCAGGCCGTAAACTTAGCCCTGTTGGACACTTACCCTGGTCCAACACTTAGCCGGGTCGGACACTTAGTTGGGTTAGACACTCAGCCTGGTCAGGTACTAAGCCGGGTCTGACACTTAGCCGGGCCGGAAACTTAGCCGGGTCGGCACTTGGCCGAGTCAGACATTTAGGCGAGTCGGACACTTAGCCAGGTCAGACAGTTAGCCGGGTGGGATGCTTAGCCAGGTCTGACTCTTAGCCATGTCAGACACTTAGCCAGGTCTGACACTTAGCCGGTGCAGACACTTAGCCGGGTCAGAGAGGTAGCCGGGTCAAAAACGTAGGCGGGTATGACGCTTATCCGGGTCAGACACTTAGGCGTGTCAGACAGTTATCCCGGTCGCACATATAGACGGGTTGGACACTTACCCAGGTCCAACACTTAGCCAGGTCGGACACTTAGCCGTGTCGGACACTTAGCCGGTTCTGACACTTAGCCATGTCAGACACTTAGCCGGGACTGACACTTAGCCAGGTCCAACACTTCACCGGTTCAGACATCTATCCGGGACGGACACGTATCCTGGTCAGACACTTAGCCGGGTCTGACACTTGCCGGGCCGGAAACTTAGCTGTGTTACACACTAACTCGGATCCAACACTTAGCCGGGTCGGACGCATAACCGGGTCAGACACTCAGCTGGGACTGACAGTTAGCTTAGTCAGACACTGAGGTGAGTCAGACACTTAGCTGGGTCGGACTCTTAGCCGAGTCAGACACTCAGCCGAGTCAGATACTTAGCTGGAACAGACACTAAGCTATGTCAGACACTTAGCCGGGTCGGCACTTGTCTGAGTCAGACACGTAGCCGGCTCAGACACTTAACCAGGTCCAAGGCTTAGCCGGATCTGGCAGTTAGACTGGTCAGACACTGAGCCGGGTCTGACACTTGGCCGGGCCGGAAACTTAGCCGTGTTGCACACTTACTCGGATCCAACACTTAGCCTGGTCGGACGCATGACCGGTTCAGACACTCAGCCGGGTCTGACAGTTAGCCTAGTCAGACACTGAGCTGAGTCAGACACTTTCCTGGGTCGGACATTTAGCCGAGTTGGACACAAAGCCGTGTCAGACATGTAGTCGGATCAGACACTTAGCTAGGTCAGACATTTTAACTGGGTCAGACACTTACCCAGGTCCAACACTTAGCCAGATCAGGCTCTTAACCGGGTCAGACACTTATCTGGTTTGGACACTAAGCCGAGTCAGACTAATAGCTGGGTCAGACACTTGGCTGGGTCCGATACTTAGCCATGTCAGACACTTAGCGGGGTCAGACACTTAGCCAGGCCGTAAACTTAGCCCTGTTGGACACTTACCCTGGTCCAACACTTAGCCGGGTCGGACACTTAGTTGGGTTAGACACTCAGCCTGGTCAGGTACTAAGCCGGGTCTGACACTTAGCCGGGCCGGAAACTTAGCCGGGTCGGCACTTGGCGGAGTCAGACATTTAGGCGAGTCGGACACTTAGCCGGGTCAGACAGTTAGCCGGGTCCGATGCTTAGCCGGATCTGACTCTTAGCCATGTCAGACACTTAGCCAGGTCAGACACTTAGCCGGGTCGGACACTTATCCGGGTCTGACACTTAGCCGGTGCAGACACTTAGCCGGGTCAGAGAGGTAGCCGGGTCAAAAACGTAGGCGGGTATGACGCTTATCCGGGTCAGACACTTAGGCGTGTCAGACATTTATCCCGGTCGCACATATAGACGGGTTGGACACTTACCCGGGTCCAACACTTAGCCAGGTCGGACACTTAGCCGGGTCTGACACTTGCCGGGCCGCAAACTTAGCTGTGTTACACACTAACTCGGATCCAACACTTAGCCGGGTCGGACGCATAACCGGGTCAGACACTCAGCCGGGTCTGACAGTTAGCCTAGTCGGACACTGAGCTGAGTCAGACACTTTCCTGGGTCGGACACTTAGCCGAGTTGGACACAAAGCTGTGTCAGACATGTCGTCGGATCAGACACTTAGCTAGGTCAGACATTTTAACTGGGTCAGACACTTACCCAGGTCCAACACTTAGCCAGATCAGGCTCTTATCCGGGTCAGACACTTATCTGGTTTGGACACTAAGCCGAGTCAGACTCACAGCTGGGTCAGACACTTGGCTGGGTCCGATACTTAGCCATGTCAGACACTTAGCGGGGTCAGACACTTAGCCAGGCCGTAAACTTAGCCCTGTTGGACACTTACCCTGGTCCAACACTTAGCCGGGTCGGACACTTAGTTGGGTTGGACACTCAGCCTGGTCAGGTACTAAGCCGGGTCTGACACTTAGCCGGACCGGAAACTTAGCCGGGTTGGTACTTGGCGGAGTCAGACATTTAGGCGAGTCGGACACTTAGCCGGGTCAGACAGTTAGCCGGGTCCGATGCGCAGCCGGATCTGACTCTTAGCCATGTCAGACACTTAGCCAGGTCAGACACTTAGCCGGGTCGGACACTTATCCGGGTCTGACACTTAGCCGGTGCAGACACTTAGCCGGGTCAGAGAGCTAGCCGGGTCAAAAACGTAGGCGGGTATGACGCTTATCCGGGTCAGACACTTAGGCGTGTCAGACATTTATCCCGGTCGCACATAGTATCTGACAAAGTGTCTGACATGGCTAAGTATCGGACCCAGCCAAGTGTCTGACCCAGCTATGAGTCTGACTCGGCTTAGTGTCCAAACCAGATAAGTGTCTGACCCGGATAAGAGCCTGATCTGGCTAAGTGTTGGACCTGGGTAAATGTCTGACCCAGTTAAAATGTCTGACCTAGCTAAGTGTCTGATCCGACTACATGTCTGACACTTATCCCGGTCACACTTGGCTGGGTCCGATACTTAGCCATGTCAGACACTTAGCGGGGTCAGACACTTAGCCAGGCCGTAAACTTAGCCCTGTTGGACACTTACCCGGGTCCAACACTTAGCCAGGTCGGACACTTAGCCGGGTTGACACTTAGCCGGGTTGGACACTTAGCCGTGTCAGACACTCAGCCGGGTCAGGTACTTAGCTGGATCTGACACTTAGTTGGGTCTGACACTTAGCCGTGATACACACTTACTCGGGTCGGACACATAGCCGGGTAAGACACTCAGCTAGGTCTGACAGTTAGCCTAGTCAGACACTGAGGTGAGTCAGACGCTTAGCTGGGTCGGACACTTAGCCGAGTTGGACACAAAGCCATGTCAGACACTTAGACGGATCAGACACTTACCCAGGTCGGCACTTTGCCGAGTCAGACACTTGGCTGGGTCTGACACTCAGCCGGGCTGGAAACTTAGATGTGTTGGACACTTACTCGGGTCCAACTCTTTGCCGGGTCAGACACTTAGCCGGGTCAGACACTGAGCCGAGTCAGATACTTAGCTGGAACAGACACTAAGCCATGTCAGACAGATAGCCGGGTCAACACTGATCGGGGTCGGACACTAAGCTGAGTCAGACACTTAGACGGGTTGACACTTATCCGGGTCGGACACTAAGCCGTGTCAGACACTTAGCCGGCTCAGACAGTTAGCCGGGTCGGCACTTGTGCAAGTCAGACACTTAGCCAGCTCAGACACTTAACCAGGTCCGAGGCTTAGCCAGATCTGACACTTAGCCTGGTCTGATACTGAGCAGGGTCTGACACTTGGCCGGGCCGGAAACTTAGCCGTGTTGCACACTTATTCGGATCCAACACTTAGCCAGGTCGGACGCATGACCGGTTCAGAGACTCAGCCGGGTCTGACAGTTAGTCTAGTCGGACACTGAGCTGAGTCAGACACTTAGCCGAGTTGGACACAAAGCCGTGTCAGACATGTAGTCAAATCAGACACTTAGCTAGGTCAGACATTTTAACCGGGTCAGACACTTACCCAGGTCCAACACTTAGCCGGATCAGGCTCTTAACCGGGTCAGACACTTATCTGGTTTGGACACTAAGCCGAGTCAGACTCATAGCTGGGTCAGACACTTGGCTGGGTCTGATGCTTAGCCATGTCAGACACTTAGCGGGGTCAGACACTTAGCCAGGCCGTAAACTTAGCCCTGTTGGACACTTACCCGGGTCCGACACTTAGCCGGGTCGGACACTTAGTTGGGTTAGACACTCAGCCTGGTCAGGTACTAAGCCGGGTCTGACACTTAGCCAGGCCGGAAACTTAGCCGGGTCGGCACTTGGCCGACTCAGACATTTAGGCGAGTCGGACACTTAGCCGGGTCAGACAGTTAGCCGGGTCCGATGCTTAGCCGAGTCTGACTCTTAGCCATGTCAGACACTTAGCCAGGTCAGACACTTAGCCGGGTCGGACACTTATCTGGGTCTGACACTTAGCCGGTACAGACACTTAGCCGGGTCAGAGAGGTAGCCGGGTCAAAAACGTAGGCGGGTGTGACGCTTATCCGGGTCAGACACTTAGGCGTATCAGACAGTTATCCCGGTCGCGCATATAGACGGGTTGGACAATTACCCGGGTCCAACACTTAGCCAGGTCAGACACTTAGCCATGTCAGACACTTAGCCGGGACTGACACTTAGCCGGGTCCAACACTTCACCGGTGCAGACATCTATCCGGGACGGACACGTATCTTGGTCAGACACTTAGTCGGATCTGACACTTAGCCAAGTCAGACACTTAGCCGGGTCTGACACTTGGCCAGGCCGGAAACTTAGCTGTGTTACACACTAACTCGGATCCAACACTTAGCCGGGTCAGACGCATAACCGGTGCAGACACTTAGCTGGGTCAGAGAGGTAGCCGGGTCAAAAACGTAGGCGGGTATGACGATTATCCGGGTCAGACACTTAGGCGTGTCAGACAGTTATCCCGGTCGCACATATAGACGGGTTGGACACTTACCCGGGTCCAACACTTAGGTAGGTCGGACACTTAGCCAGGTTGGACACATCGCCGTGTCGGACACTTAGCCGGTTCTGACACTTAGCCGTATCAGACACTTAGCCGGGTCGGATGCATAGCCACGTCAGACACACAGCCGGGTCAGACACTTAGCCGGGCCGGAAACTAGGCCGTGATACACACTTACTCGGATCGGACACATAGCCGGGTCAGACACTCAGCTAGGTCTGACAGTTAGCCTAGTCGGACACTGAGCTGAGTCAGACACTTTCCTGGGTTGGACACTTAGCCGAGTTGGACACAAAGCCGTGTCAGACATGTAGTCGGATCAGACACTTAGCTAGGTCAGACATTTTAACCGGGTCAGGCACTTTCCCAGGTCCAACACTTAGCCAGATCAGGCTCTTAACCGGGTCAGACACTTATCTGGTTTGGACACTGAGCCGAGTCAGACTCATAGCTGGGTCAGACACTTGGCTGGGTCCGATACTTAGCCATGTCAAACACTTAGCGGGGTCAGACAATTAGCCAGGCCGTAAACTTAGCCCTATTGGACACTTACCCGGGCCCAACACTTAGCCGGGTCAGACACTTAGTTGGGTTGGACCCTCAGCCTGGTCAGGTACTAAGCCGGGTCTGACACTTAGCCGGGCTGGAAACTTAGCCGGGTCGGCACTTGGCCGAGTCAGACATTTAGGCGAGTCGGACACTTAGCCGGGTCAGACAGTTAGCCGGGTCCGATGCTTAGCCGAGTCTGACTCTTACCCATGTCAGACACTTAGCCAAGTCAGACACTTAGCCGGGTCGGACACTTATCCGGGTCTGACACTTAGCCGGTGCAGACACTTAGCCGGGTCAGGGAGGTAGCCGGGTCAAAAACGTAGGCGGGTATGACGATTATCCGGGTCAGACACTTAGGCGTGTCAGACAGTTATCCCGGTCGCACATATAGACGGGTTGGACACTTACCCGGATCCAACACTTAGCCGGGTTGGACACTTAGCCTGGTTGGACACTTAGCCGGTTCTGACACTTAGCCGTGTCAGACACTTAGCCAGGTCGGACGCATAGCCAGGTCAGACACTCAGCCGGGTCAGGTACTTAGCCGGATCTGACACTTAGCTGGGTCTGACACTCAGCCGGGTCTGACACTTAGCCGGGCCGAAAACTTAGCCGTGATACACACTTACTCGGGTCGGACACATAGCCGGGTCAGACACTCAGCTAGGTCTGACAGTTTGCCTCGTCAGACACTGAGGTGAGTCAGACGCTTAGCTGGGTCGGACACTTAGCCGAGTTGGACACAAAGCCATGTCAGACACTTAGACGGATCAGACACTTACCCAGGTCGGCACTTTGCCGAGTCAGACACTTGGCTGGGTCTGACACTCAGCCGGGCTGGAAACTTAGATGTGTTGGACACTTACCCGGGTCCAACTCTTAGCCGGGTCAGACACTTAGCCGGGTCAGACACTTACCCGGGTCAACACTGATCCGGGTCGGACACTAAGCTGAGTCAGACACTTAGACGGGTTGACATTTATCCGGGTCGGACACTAAGCCGTGTCAGACACTTAGCCGGCTCAGACACTTAGCCGGGTCAGCACTTGTCCGAGTCAGACACTTAGCCAGCTCAGACACTTAACCAGGTCCGAGGCTTAGCCGGATCTGACACTTAGCCTGGTCAGACATTGAGCAGGGTCTGACACTTGGTCGGGCCGGAAACTTAGCCGTGTTGCACACTTACTCGGATCCAACACTTAGCCAGGTCGGACGCATGACCGGTTCAGACACTCAGCCGGGTCTGACAGTTAGCCTAGTCGGACACTGAGCTGAGTCAGACACTTAGCCGAGTTGGACACAAAGCCGTGTCAGACATGTAGTCAAATCAGACACTTAGCTAGGTCAGACATTTTAACCGGGTCAGACACTTATCTGGTTTGGACACTAAGCCGAATCAGACACATAGCTGGGTCAGACACTTGGCTGGGTCTGATGCTTAGCCATGTCAGACACTTAGCCGGGTCAGACACTTAGTGGGGTCAGACACTTAGCCAGGCCGTAAACTTAGCCCTGTTGGACACTTACCCGGGTTCGACACTTAGCCGGGTCGGACACTTAGTTGGGTTAGACACTCAGCCTGGTCAGGTACTAAGCCGGGTCTGACACTTAGCCGGGCCGGAAACTTAGCCGGGTCGGCACTTGGCCGAGTCAGACATTTAGGCGAGTCGGACACTTAGCCGGGTCAGACAGTTAGCCGGGTCGGATGCTTAGCCAGGTCTGACTCTTAGCCATGTCAGACACTTAGCCAGGTCAGACACTTAGCCGGGTCGGACACTTATCTGGGTCTGACACTTAGCCGGTGCAGACACTTAGCCGGGTCAGAGAGGTAGCCGGGTCAAAAACGTAGGCGGGTATGACGCTTATCCGGGTCAGACACTTAGGCGTGTCAGACAGTTATCCCGGTCGCACATATAGACGGGTTGGACACTTACCCAGGTCCAACACTTAGCCAGGTCGGACACTTAGCCGTGTCGGACACTTAGCTGGTTCTGACACTTAGCCATGTCAGACACTTAGCCGGGACTGACACTTAGCCAGGTCCAACACTTCACCGGTTCAGACATCTATCCGGGACGGACACGTATCCTGGTCAGACACTTAGCCGGGTCTGACACTTGCCAGGCCGGAAACTTAGCTGTGTTACAAACAAACTCGGATCCAACACTTAGCCGGGTCGGACGCATAACCGGGTCAGACACTCAGCTGGGACTGACAGTTAGCTTAGTCAGACACTGAGGTGAGTCAGACACTTAGCTGGGTCGGACTCTTAGCCGAGTCAGACACTCAGCCGGGTCAGACACTTAGCTGGGTCAGACACTCAGCCGAGTCAGATACTTAGCTGGAACAGACACTAAGCTATGTCAGACACTTAGCCGGGTCGGCACTTGTCTGAGTCAGACACTTAGCCGGCTCAGACACTTAACCAGGTCCGAGGCTTAGCCAGATCTGACACTTAGCCTGGTCTGACACTGAGCAGGGTCTGACACTTGGCCGGGCCGGAAACTTAGCCGTGTTGCACACTTACTCGGATCCAACACTTAGCCAGGTCGGACGCATGACCGGTTCAGAGACTCAGCCGGGTCTGACAGTTAGTCTAGTCGGACACTGAGCTGAGTCAGACACTTAGCCGAGTTGGACACAAAGCCGTGTCAGACATGTAGTCAAATCAGACACTTAGCTAGGTCAGACATTTTAACCGGGTCAGACACTTACCCAGGTCCAACACTTAGCCGGATCAGGCTCTTAACCGGGTCAGACACTTATCTGGTTTGGACACTAAGCCGAGTCAGACTCATAGCTGGGTCAGACACTTGGCTGGGTCTGATGCTTAGCCATGTCAGACACTTAGCGGGGTCAGACACTTAGCCAGGCCGTAAACTTAGCCCTGTTGGACACTTACCCGGGTCCGACACTTAGCCGGGTCGGACACTTAGTTGGGTTAGACACTCAGCCTGGTCAGGTACTAAGCCGGGTCTGACACTTAGCCAGGCCGGAAACTTAGCCGGGTCGGCACTTGGCCGACTCAGACATTTAGGCGAGTCGGACACTTAGCCAGGTCAGACAGTTAGCCGGGTCCGATGCTTAGCCGAGTCTGACTCTTAGCCATGTCAGACACTTAGCCAGGTCAGACACTTAGCCGGGTCGGACACTTATCTGGGTCTGACACTTAGCCGGTACAGACACTTAGCCGGGTCAGAGAGGTAGCCGGGTCAAAAACGTAGGCGGGTGTGACGCTTATCCGGGTCAGACACTTAGCCGGATCTGACACTTAGCCAGGTCGGACAATTACCCGGGTCCAACACTTAGCCAGGTCAGACACTTAGCCATGTCAGACACTTAGCCGGGACTGACACTTAGCCGGGTCCAACACTTCACCGGTGCAGACATCTATCCGGGACGGACACGTATCTTGGTCAGACACTTAGTCGGATCTGACACTTAGCCAAGTCAGACACTTAGCCGGGTCTGACACTTGGCCAGGCCGGAAACTTAGCTGTGTTACACACTAACTCGGATCCAACACTTAGCCGGGTCAGACGCATAACCGGTGCAGACACTTAGCTGGGTCAGAGAGGTAGCCGGGTCAAAAACGTAGGCGGGTATGACGCTTATCCGGGTCAGACACTTAGGTGTGTCAGACAGTTATCCCGGTCGCACATATAGACGGGTTGGACACTTACCCGGGTCCAACACTTAGGTAGGTCGGACACTTAGCCAGGTTGGACAGATCGCCGTGTCGGACACTTAGCCGGTTCTGACACTTAGCCGTATCAGACACTTAGCCGGGTCGGATGCATAGCCACGTCAGACACACAGCCGGGTCAGACACTTAGCCGGGCCGGAAACTAGGCCGTGATACACACTTACTCGGATCGGACACAGAGCCGGGTCAGACACTCAGCTAGGTCTGACAGTTAGCCTAGTCGGACACTGAGCTGAGTCAGACACTTTCCTGGGTTGGACACTTAGCCGAGTTGGACACAAAGCCGTGTCAGACATGTAGTCGGATCAGACACTTAGCTAGGTCAGACATTTTAACCGGGTCAGGCACTTTCCCAGGTCCAACACTTAGCCAGATCAGGCTCTTAACCGGGTCAGACTCTTATCTGGTTTGGACACTGAGCCGAGTCAGACTCATAGCTGGGTCAGACACTTGGCTGGGTCCGATACTTAGCCATGTCAAACACTTAGCGGGGTCAGACAATTAGCCAGGCCGTAAACTTAGCCCTATTGGACACTTACCCGGGCCCAACACTTAGCCGGGTCAGACACTTAGTTGGGTTGGACACTCAGCCTGGTCAGGTACTAAGCCGGGTCTGACACTTAGCCGGGCTGGAAACTTAGCCGGGTCGGCACTTGGCCGAGTCAGACATTTAGGCGAGTCGGACACTTAGCCGGGTCAGACAGTTAGCCGGGTCCGATGCTTAGCCGAGTCTGACTCTTAGCCATGTCAGACACTTAGCCAGGTCAGACACTTAGCCGGGTCGGACACTTATCCGGGTCTGACACTTAGCCGGTGCAGACACTTAGCCGGGTCAGGGAGGTAGCTGGGTCAAAAACGTAGGCGGGTATGACGATTATCCGGGTCAGACACTTAGGCGTGTCAGACAGTTATCCCGGTCGCACATATAGACGGGTTGGACACTTACCCGGATCCAACACTTAGCCGGGTTGGACACTTAGCCTGGTTGGACACTTAGCCGGTTCTGACACTTAGCCGTGTCAGACACTTAGCCAGGTCGGACGCATAGCCAGGTCAGACACTCAGCCGGGTCAGGTACTTAGCCGGATCTGACACTTAGCTGGGTCTGACACTCAGCCGGGTCTGACACTTAGCCGGGCCGAAAACTTAGCCGTGATACACACTTACTCGGGTCAGACACATAGCCGGGTCAGACACTCAGCTAGGTCTGACAGTTTGCCTCGTCAGACACTGAGGTGAGTCAGACGCTTAGCTGGGTCGGACACTTAGCCGAGTTGGACACAAAGCCATGTCAGACACTTAGACGGATCAGACACTTACCCAGGTCGGCACTTTGCCGAGTCAGACACTTGGCTGGGTCTGACACTCAGCCGGGCTGGAAACTTAGATGTGTTGGACACTTACCCGGGTCCAACTCTTAGCCGGGTCAGACACTTAGCCGGGTCAGACACTTACCCGGGTCAACACTGATCCGGGTCGGACACTAAGCTGAGTCAGACACTTAGACGGGTTGACATTTATCCGGGTCGGACACTAAGCCGTGTCAGACACTTAGCTGGCTCAGACACTTAGCCGGGTCAGCACTTGTCCGAGTCAGACACTTAGCCAGCTCAGACACTTAACCAGGTCCGAGGCTTAGCCGGATCTGACACTTAGCCTGGTCAGACATTGAGCAGGGTCTGACACTTGGTCGGGCCGGAAACTTAGCCGTGTTGCACACTTACTCGGATCCAACACTTAGCCAGGTCGGACGCATGACCGGTTCAGACACTCAGCCGGGTCTGACAGTTAGCCTAGTCGGACACTGAGCTGAGTCAGACACTTAGCCGAGTTGGACACAAAGCCGTGTCAGACATGTAGTCAAATCAGACACTTAGCTAGGTCAGACATTTTAACCGGGTCAGACACTTATCTGGTTTGGACACTAAGCCGAATCAGACACATAGCTGGGTCAGACACTTGGCTGGGTCTGATGCTTAGCCATGTCAGACACTTAGCCGGGTCAGACACCTAGTGGGGTCAGACACTTAGCCAGGCCGTAAACTTAGCCCTGTTGGACACTTACCCGGGTTCGACACTTAGCCGGGTCGGACACTTAGTTGGGTTAGACACTCAGCCTGGTCAGGTACTAAGCCGGGTCTGACACTTAGCCGGGCCGGAAACTTAGCCGGGTCGGCACTTGGCCGAGTCAGACATTTAGGCGAGTTGGACACTTAGCCGGGTCAGACAGTTAGCCGGGTCGGATGCTTAGCCAGGTCTGACTCTTAGCCATGTCAGACACTTAGCCAGGTCAGACACTTAGCCGGGTCGGACACTTATCTGGGTCTGACACTTAGCCGGTGCAGACACTTAGCCGGGTCAGAGAGGTAGCCGGGTCAAAAACGTAGGCGGGTATGACGCTTATCCGGGTCAGACACTTAGGCGTGTCAGACAGTTATCCCGGTCGCACATATAAACGGGTTGGACACTTACCCAGGTCCAACACTTAGCCAGGTCGGACACTTAGCCGTGTCGGACACTTAGCTGGTTCTGACACTTAGCCATGTCAGACACTTAGCCGGGACTGACACTTAGCCAGGTCCAACACTTCACCGGTTCAGACATCTATCCGGGACGGACACGTATCCTGGTCAGACACTTAGCCGGGTCTGACACTTGCCAGGCCGGAAACTTAACTGTGTTACAAACAAACTCGGATCCAACACTTAGCCGGGTCGGACGCATAACCGGGTCAGACACTCAGCTGGGACTGACAGTTAGCTTAGTCAGACACTGAGGTGAGTCAGACACTTAGCTGGGTCGGACTCTTAGCCGAGTCAGACACTCAGCCGGGTCAGACACTTAGCTGGGTCAGACACTCAGCCGAGTCAGATACTTAGCTGGAACAGACACTAAGCTATGTCAGACACTTAGCCGGGTCGGCACTTGTCTGAGTCAGACACTTAGCCGGCTCAGACACTTAACCAGGTCCAAGGCTTAGTCGGATCTGGCAGTTAGACTGGTCAGACACTGAGCCGGGTCTGACACTTGGCCGGGCCGGAAACTTAGCCGTGTTGCACACTTACTCGGATCCAACACTTAGCCTGGTCGGACGCATGACCGGTTCAGACACTCAGCCGGGTCTGACAGTTAGCCTAGTCGGACACTGAGCTGAGTCAGACACTTTCCTGGGTCGGACACTTAGCCGAGTTGGACACAAAGCCGTATCAGACATGTAGTCGGATCAGACACTTAGCTAGGTCAGACATTTTAACTGGGTCAGACACTTACCCAGGTCCAACACTTAGCCAGATCAGGCTCTTAACCGGGTCAGACACTTATCTGGTTTGGACACTAAGCCGAGTCAGACTCATAGCTGGGTCAGACACTTGGCTGCGTCCGATACTTATCCATGTCAGACACTTAGCGGGGTCAGACACTTAGCCAGGCCGTAAACTTAGCCCTGTTGGACACTTACCCTGGTCCAACACTTAGCCGGGTCGGACACTTAGTTGGGTTGGACACTCAGCCTGGTCAGGTACTAAGCCAGGTCTGACACTTAGCCGGGTCGGCACTTGGCGGAGTCAGACATTTATGCGAGTCGGACACTTAGCCGGGTCAGACAGTTAGCCGGGTCCGATGCTTAGCCGGATCTGACTCTTAGCCATGTCAGACGCTTATCCAGGTCAGACACTTAGCCGGGTCGGACACTTATCCGGGTCTGACACTTAGCCAGTGCAGACACTTAGCCGGGTCAGAGAGGTAGCCGGGTCAAAAACGTAGGCGGGTATGACGCTTATCCGGGTCAGACACTTAGGCGTGTCAGACATTTATCCCGGTCGCACATATAGACGGGTTGGACACTTACCCGGGTCCAACACTTAGCCAGGTCGGACACTTAGCCGGGTTGACACTTAGCCGGGTCGGACGCATAGCCAGGTCAGACAGTCAGCCGGGTCAGGTACTTAGCTGGATCTGACACTTAGTTGGGTCTGACACTTAGCCGTGATACACACTTACTCGGGTCGGACACATAGCCGGGTCAGACACTCAGCTAGGTCTGACAGTTAGCCTAGTCAGACACTGAGGTGAGTCAGACGCTTAGCTGGGTCGGACACTTAGCCGAGTTGGACACAAAGCCATGTCAGACACTTAGACGGATCAGACACTTACCCAGGTCGGCACTTTGCTGAGTCAGACACTTGGCTGTGTCTGACACTCAGCCGGGCTGGAAACTTAGATGTGTTGGACACTTACTCGGGTCCAACTCTTTGCCGGGTCAGACACTTAGCCGGGTCAGACACTGAGCCGAGTCAGATACTTAGCTGGAACAGACACTAAGCCATGTCAGACAGTTAGCCGGGACAACACTGATCGGAGTCGGACACCGAGCTGAGTCAGACACTTAGCCGAGTTGGACTCAAAGCCGTGTCAGACATGCAGTCGGATCAGACACTTAGCTAGGTCAGACATTTTAACCGTGTCAGACACTTACCCAGGTCCAACACTTAGCCGGATCAGGCTCTTAACCGGGTCAGACACTTATCTGGTTTGGACACTAAGCCGAGTCAGACTCATAGCTGGGTCAGACACTTGGCTGGGTCTGATGCTTAGCCATGTCAGACACTTAGCGGGGTCAGACACTTAGCCAGGCCGTAAACTTAGCCCTATTGGACACTTACCCGGGTCCGACACTTAGCCGGGTCGGACACTTAGTTGGGTTAGACACTCAGCCTGGTCAGGTACTAAAACGGGTCTGACACTTAGCCGGGCCGGAAACTTAGCCGGGTCGGCACTTGGCCGAGTCAGACATTTAGGCGAGTCAGACACTTAGCCGGGTCAGAGAGTTAGCCGGGTCCGATGCTTAGCCGGGTCTGACTCTTAGCCATGTCAGACTCTTAGCCAGGTCAGACACTTAGCCGGGTCGGACACTTATCCGGGTCTGACACTTAGCCGGTGCAGACACTTAGCCGGGTCAGAGAGGTAGCCGGGTCAAAAACGTAGGCGGGTGTGACGCTTATCCGGGTCAGACACTTAGGCGTGTCAGACATTTATCCCGGTCGCACATATAGATGGGTTGGACACTTACCGGCATCCAACACTTAGCCAGGTCGGACACTTAGCCGTGTCGGACACTTAGCCGGTTCTGACACTTAGCCATGTCAGACACTTAGCCGGGACTGACACTTAGCCAGGTCCAACACTTCACCGGTTCAGACATCTATCCGGGACGGACACGTATCCTGGTCAGACACTTAGCCGGATCCAACACTTAGCCGGGTGGGACGCATAACCGGGTCAGACACTCAGCCGGGTCTGACAGTTAGCCTAGTCGGACACTGAGCTGAGTCAGACACTTTCCTGGGTCGGACACTTAGCCGAGTTGGACACAAAGCCGTGTCAGACATGTAGTCGGATCAGACACTTAGCTAGGTCAGACATTTTAACTGGGTCAGACACTTACCCAGGTCCAACACTTAGCCAGATCAGGCTCTTATCCGGGTCAGACACTTATCTGGTTTGGACACTAAGCCGAGTCAGACTCATAGCTGGGTCAGACACTTGGCTGGGTCCGATACTTAGCCATGTCAGACACTTAGCGGGGTCAGACACTTAGCCAGGCCGTAAACTTAGCCCTGTTGGACACTTACCCGGGTCCAACACTTAGCCAGGTCGGACACTTAGCCGGGTTGACACTTAGCCGGGTTGGACACTTAGCCGTGTCAGACACTCAGCCGGGTCAGGTACTTAGCTGGATCTGACACTTAGTTGGGTCTGACACTTAGCCGTGATACACACTTACTCGGGTCGGACACATAGCCAGGTAAGACACTCAGCTAGGTCTGACAGTTAGCCTAGTCAGACACTGAGGTGAGTCAGACGCTTAGCTGGGTCGGACACTTAGCCGAGTTGGACACAAAGCCATGTCAGACACTTAGACGGATCAGACACTTACCCAGGTCGGCACTTTGCCGAGTCAGACACTTGGCTGGGTCTGACACTCAGCCGGGCTGGAAACTTAGATGTGTTGGACACTTACTCGGGTCCAACTCTTTGCCGGGTCAGACACTTAGCCGGGTCAGACACTGAGCAGGGTCTGACACTTGGCCGGGCCGGAAACTTAGCCGTGTTGCACACTTACTCGGATCCAACACTTAGCCAGGTCGGACGCTGAGCCGAGTCAGATACTTAGCTGGAACAGACACTAAGCCATGTCAGACAGTTAGCCGGGTCAACACTGATCGGAGTCGGACACCGAGCTGAGTCAGACACTTAGCCGAGTTGGACTCAAAGCCGTGTCAGACATGTAGTCGGATCAGACACTTAGCTAGGTCAGACATTTTAACTGGGTCAGACACTTACCCAGGTCCAACACTTAGCCGGATCAGGCTCTTAACCGGGTCAGACACTTATCTGGTTTGGACACTAAGCTGAGTCAGACTCATAGCTGGGTCAGACACTTGGCTGGGTCTGATGCTTAGCCATGTCAGACACTTAGCCAGGCCGTAAACTTAGCACTGTTGGACACTTACCCGGGTCCGACACTTAGCCGGGTCAGACACTTAGTTGGGTTAGACACTCAGCCTGGTCAGGTACTAAGCCGGGTCTGACACTTAGCCAGGCCGGAAACTTAGCCGGGTCGGCACTTGGCCGAGTCAGACATTTAGGCGAGTCGGACACTTAGCCGGGTCAGACAGTTAGCCGGGTCCGATGCTTAGCCGGGTCTGACTCTTAGCCATGTCAGACTCTTAGCCAGGTCAGACACTTAGCCGGGTCGGACACTTATCCGGGTCTGACACTTAGCCGGTGCAGACACTTAGCCGGGTCAGAAAGGTAGCCGGGTCAAAAACGTAGGCGGGTGTGACGCTTATCCGGCTCAGACACTTAGGCGTGTCAGACAGTTATCCCGGTCGCACATATAGATGGGTTGGACACTTACCGGCGTCCAACACTTAGCCAGGTCGGACACTTAGCCGTGTCGGACACTTAGCCGGTTCTGACACTTAGCCATGTCAGACACTTAGCCGGGACTGACACTTAGCCGGGTCCAACGCTTCACCGGTTCAGACATCTATCCGGGACGGACACGTATCCTGGTCAGACACTTAGTCGGATCTGACACTTAGCCAAGTCAGACACTTAGCCGGGTCTGACACTTGGCCGGGCCGGAAGCTTAGCTGTGTTACACACTAACTGGGATCCAACACTTAGCCGGGTTGGACGCATAACCGGGTCAGACACTCAGCTGGGTCTGACAGTTAGCTTAGTCAGACACTGAGGTGAGTCAGACACTTAGCTGGGTCGGATTCTTAGCTGAGTCAGACACTTATCCGGTTTGGTCACTAAGCCAAGTCAGACACTTAGCTGGGTCCGATGCGTAGCCATGTCAGACAATTAGCCGGGACCAACACTTAGCCGGGTCCAATACTTAACCGGGTTAGACACTTATCCAGGTCGGCACTTGTCCGAGTCAGACACTTAGTTGGCTCTGACACTCAGCCGGGCTGAAAACTTAGCCATGTTGAACACTTACCCGGGTCCAACTCTTCGCCGGGTCAGACATTTACTCGGGTCAGACAATGTGCTGAGTTAGACACTTAGCCGGAACAGACTCTTAGCCATGTCAGACACCTACCTGGGTCCAACTCTTAGCCGGGTCAGACACTTAGCCGGGTCAGACACTCAGCCGGGTCAGACACTTTGCCGGGTCAGACACTCAGCCGAGTCAGATACTTAGCTGGAACAGACACTAAGCCATGTCAGACACTTAGCCAGGTCGGCACCTGTCCGAGTCAGACACGTAGCCGGCTCAGACACTTAACCAGGTCCGAGGCTTAGCCGGATCTGGCACTTAGCCTGGTCAGACACTGAGCAGGGTCTGACACTTGGCCGGGCCGGAAACTTAGCCGTGTTGCACACTTACTCGGATCCAACACTTAGCCGGGTCGGACGCATGACCGGTTCAGACACTCAGCCGGGTCTGACAGTTAGCCTAGTCGGACACTGAGCTGAGTCAGACACTTTCCTGGGTCGGACACTTAGCCGAGTTGGACACAAAGCCGTGTCAGACATGTAGTCGGATCAGACACTTAGCTAGGTCAGACATTTTAACTGGGTCAGACACTTACCCAGGTCCAACACTTAGCCAGATCAGGCTCTTAACCGGGTCAGACACTTATCTGGTTTGGACACTAAGCCGAGTCAGACTCATAGCTGGGTCAGACACTTGGCTGGGTCCGATACTTAGCCATGTCAGACACTTAGCGGGGTCAGACACTTAGCCAGGCCGTAAACTTAGCCCTGTTGGACACTTACCCGGGTCCAACACTTAGCCAGGTCGGACACTTAGCCGGGTTGACACTTAGCCGGGTTGGACACTTAGCCGTGTCAGACACTCAGCCGGGTCAGGTACTTAGCTGGATCTGACACTTAGTTGGGTCTGACACTTAGCCGTGATACACACTTACTCGGGTCGGACACATAGCCAGGTAAGACACTCAGCTAGGTCTGACAGTTAGCCTAGTCAGACACTGAGGTGAGTCAGACGCTTAGCTGGGTCGGACACTTAGCCGAGTTGGACACAAAGCCATGTCAGACACTTAGACGGATCAGACACTTACCCAGGTCGGCACTTTGCCGAGTCAGACACTTGGCTGGGTCTGACACTCAGCCGGGCTGGAAACTTAGATGTGTTGGACACTTACTCGGGTCCAACTCTTTGCCGGGTCAGACACTTAGCCGGGTCAGACACTGAGCAGGGTCTGACACTTGGCCGGGCCGGAAACTTAGCCGTGTTGCACACTTACTCGGATCCAACACTTAGCCAGGTCGGACGCTGAGCCGAGTCAGATACTTAGCTGGAACAGACACTAAGCCATGTCAGACAGTTAGCCGGGTCAACACTGATCGGAGTCGGACACCGAGCTGAGTCAGACACTTAGCCGAGTTGGACTCAAAGCCGTGTCAGACATGTAGTCGGATCAGACACTTAGCTAGGTCAGACATTTTAACTGGGTCAGACACTTACCCAGGTCCAACACTTAGCCGGATCAGGCTCTTAACCGGGTCAGACACTTATCTGGTTTGGACACTAAGCTGAGTCAGACTCATAGCTGGGTCAGACACTTGGCTGGGTCTGATGCTTAGCCATGTCAGACACTTAGCCAGGCCGTAAACTTAGCACTGTTGGACACTTACCCGGGTCCGACACTTAGCCGGGTCAGACACTTAGTTGGGTTAGACACTCAGCCTGGTCAGGTACTAAGCCGGGTCTGACACTTAGCCAGGCCGGAAACTTAGCCGGGTCGGCACTTGGCCGAGTCAGACATTTAGGCGAGTCGGACACTTAGCCAGGTCAGACAGTTAGCCGGGTCCGATGCTTAGCCGGGTCTGACTCTTAGCCATGTCAGACTCTTAGCCAGGTCAGACACTTAGCCGGGTCGGACACTTATCCGGGTCTGACACTTAGCCGGTGCAGACACTTAGCCGGGTCAGAAAGGTAGCCGGGTCAAAAACGTAGGCGGGTGTGACGCTTATCCGGCTCAGACACTTAGGCGTGTCAGACAGTTATCCCGGTCGCACATATAGATGGGTTGGACACTTACCGGCGTCCAACACTTAGCCAGGTCGGACACTTAGCCGTGTCGGACACTTAGCCGGTTCTGACACTTAGCCATGTCAGACACTTAGCCGGGACTGACACTTAGCCGGGTCCAACGCTTCACCGGTTCAGACATCTATCCGGGACGGACACGTATCCTGGTCAGACACTTAGTCGGATCTGACACTTAGCCAAGTCAGACACTTAGCTGGGTCTGACACTTGGCCGGGCCGGAAGCTTAGCTGTGTTACACACTAACTGGGATCCAACACTTAGCCGGGTCGGACGCATAACCGGGTCAGACACTCAGCTGGGTCTGACAGTTAGCTTAGTCAGACACTGAGGTGAGTCAGACACTTAGCTGGGTCGGATTCTTAGCTGAGTCAGACACTTATCCGGTTTGGTCACTAAGCCAAGTCAGACACTTAGCTGGGTCCGATGCGTAGCCATGTCAGACAATTAGCCGGGACCAACACTTAGCCGGGTCCAATACTTAACCGGGTTAGACACTTATCCAGGTCGGCACTTGTCCGAGTCAGACACTTAGTTGGCTCTGACACTCAGCCGGGCTGAAAACTTAGCCATGTTGAACACTTACCCGGGTCCAACTCTTCGCCGGGTCAGACATTTACTCGGGTCAGACAATGTGCTGAGTTAGACACTTAGCCGGAACAGACTCTTAGCCATGTCAGACACCTACCTGGGTCCAACTCTTAGCCGGGTCAGACACTTAGCCGGGTCAGACACTCAGCCGGGTCAGACACTTTGCCGGGTCAGACACTCAGCCGAGTCAGATACTTAGCTGGAACAGACACTAAGCCATGTCAGACACTTAGCCAGGTCGGCACCTGTCCGAGTCAGACACGTAGCCGGCTCAGACACTTAACCAGGTCCGAGGCTTAGCCGGATCTGGCACTTAGCCTGGTCAGACACTGAGCCGGGTCTGACACTTGGCCGGGCCGGAAACTTAGCCAAGTTGGCCACAAAGCCATGTCAGACACTTAGCTAGGTCAGACACTTTAATAGGGTCAGACACTTAGCCGGGTCAACACTGATCCGGGTCGGACACTAAACTGAGTCAGACACTTAGAAGGGTTGACACTTAACCGGGTCGGACACTAAACCATGTCAGACACTTAACCACGCAAGAGGTTTAGCCGGATCAGGCTCTTAACTGGGTCAGACACTTATCTGGTTTGGACACTAAGCTGAGTCAGACACTTAGCCAGGTCAGACACTTAGCCAGGCCGTAAACTTAGCCCTGTTGGACACTTACCTGGGTCGGACACTTAGTTGGGTTAGACACTCAGCCTGGTCAGGTACTAAGCCGGGTCTGACACTTAGCCGGGTCAACACTGATCCGGGTCGGACATTAAGCCGTGTCAGACATGTAGCCGGCTCAGACACTTAACCAGGTCCGTGGCTTAGCTAGATCTGGCACTTAGCCTGGTCAGACACTGAGTTGGGTCTGACACTTGGCCGGGCCGGAAACTTAGCCGTATTGCACACTTACTCGGATCCAACACTTAGCCAGGTCGGACGCATGACCGGTTCAGACACTCAGCCGGGTCTGACAGTTAGCCTAGTCGGACACTGAGCTGAGTCAGACACTTTCCTGGTTCGCACACTTAGCCGAGTTGGACACAAAGCCGTGTCAGACATGTAGACGGATCAGACACTTAGCTAGGTCAGACACTTTAACCGGGTCAGACACTTACCCAGGTCCAACACTGAGCCAGATCAGGCTCTTAACCGGGTCAGACATTTATCTGGCTTGGACACTAAGCCGAGTCAGACACATAGCTGGGTCAGACACTTGGCTGGGTCCGATGCTTAGCCGGGTCAGACACTTAGCCGGGTTAGAGAGGTAGCCGAGTCAGAAACGTAGGCGGGTATGACACTTATCCAGGTCAGACACTTAGGCGTGCCAGACAGTTATCCTGGTTGCACACATAGCCGGGTTGGACACTCACTCGGGTCCAACACTTAGCCGGGTCAGACACATAGCCGGGTTGGACACTTAGCCGTGTCAGACACTTAGCTGGGACTGACACTTAGCCGGGTCCAACACTTCACCGGTTCAGACATATATCCGGGTCGGACACGTATCCTGGTCAGACACTTAGCCGGATCTGACACTTAGCCGAGTCAGACACATAGCCGGGTCTGACACTTAGCCGAGTCAGACACTTAGCCGAGTCTGACACTTGGCCGGGCCGGACACTTAGCCGTGTTACACACTAACTGGGATCCAACACTTAGCCGGGTCGGAAGCACAGCCAGGTCGGACACTTAGCCGGGTCAGACACTCAGCCGGGTCAGGTACTTAGCCGGATCTGACACTTAGCTGGGTCTGACACTCAGCCGGGTCTGACACTTAGCCGGGCCGGAAACTAGGCCGTGATACACACTTACTCGGGTCGGACACATATCTGGGTCAGACACACACTGTGTCTGACAGTTAGCCTAGTCAGACACTGAGGTGATTCAGACACTTAGCTGGGTTGGACACTTAGCCGAGTTCGACACAAAGCCATGTCAGACACTTAGCTAGGTCAAACACTTTAACAAGGGTCAGACACTTAGCCGGGTCCAACACTTAGCCGGGTCAGACACTTATCCAGGTCGGCACTTGGCCGAGTCAGAAACTTAGCTGGGTCTGACACTCAGCCGGGCTGGAAACTTAGCCGTGTTCAACACTTACCCAGGTCCAACTCTTCGCCGGGTCAGACACTTAGCCAGGTCAGATACTCAGCCGGGTCAGACACTTACTCGGGTCAGACACTGAGCTGAGTCAGACACTGAGCTGAGTCAGACACTTTACCGGAA
This sequence comes from Mobula hypostoma, assembly GCF_963921235.1. NCBI lineage: Eukaryota > Metazoa > Chordata > Chondrichthyes > Myliobatiformes > Myliobatidae > Mobula > Mobula hypostoma. The sequence goes on along the minus strand of NC_086123.1, from coordinate 35,594,645 downwards.
CAGACTCTTAGCCGGGTCTGGCAGTTAGCTGGGTCTGACACTGAGCTGGGTCAGGCACTTAGCTGGGTCAGACACTTAGCCGAGTTGGACACAAAGCCATGTCAGACACTTAACCGGATCAGACACTTAGCCAGCTCAGACACTTGGCCGGGCCGGAAACTTAGCCGTGTTACAGACTGACTCGGATCCAACACTTAGCCGGGTCGGACGCATAACCAGGTCAGGCAGTTAGCCGGATCTGACACTTAGCCGGGCCGGAAACTTAGCCAGGTCGGCACTTGGCCGAGTCAGACATTTAGGCGAGTCGGACACTTAGCCGGGTCAGACAGTTAGCCGGGTTCAATGCTTAGCCGGGTCTGACTCTTACCCATGTCAGACACTTAGCCAGGTCAGACACTTAGCCGGGTCGGACACTTATCCGGGTCTGACACTTAGCCAGTGCAGACACTCAGCCGGGTCAGAGAGGTAGCCGGGTCAAAAACGTAGGCGGGTATGATGCTTATCCGGGTCAGACACTTAGGCGTGTCAGACAGTTATCCCGGTCGCACATATAGATGGGTTGGACACTTACCCGGGTCCAACACTTAGGTGGGTCGGACACTTAGCCGGGTCGGACATTTTGCCGGTTCTGACACTTAGCCGTGTCAATCACTTAGCCAGAACTGACACTTAGCCGGGTCCAACACTTCACCGGTTCAGACATCTATCCGGGTCGGACACGTATCCTGGTCAGACACTTAGCCGGATCTGACACTTAGCCAAGTCAGACACTCAGCCGGGTCTGACACTTGGCTGGGCCGGAAACTTAGCCGTGTTACACACTAACTCGGATCCAACACTTAGCCGGGTTGGACGCATAGCCAGGTGAGACACTCAGCCGGGCAGGTACTTAGCCGGATCTGACACTTAGCTGGGTCTGACACATAGCTGGGCCGAAAACTTAGCCGTGATACACACTTACTCGGGTCGGACATATAGCCGGGTCAGACACTCAGCTAGGTCTGACAGTTAGCCTAGTCAGACACTGATGTGAGTCAGACGCTTAGCTGGGTCGGACACTTAGCCGAGTTGGACACAAAGCCATGTCAGACACTTAGACGGATCAGACACTTACCCAGTTCGGCGCTTGGCCGAGTCAGACACTTGGCTGGGTCTGACACTCAGCCGGGCTGGAATCTTAGCCAAGTTGGCCACAAAGCCATGTCAGACACTTAGCTAGGTCAGACACTTTAATAGGGTCAGACACTTAGCCGGGTCAACACTGATCCGGGTCGGACACTAAACTGAGTCAGACACTTAGAAGGGTTGACACTTAACCGGGTCGGACACTAAACCATGTCAGACACTTAACCACGCAAGAGGTTTAGCCGGATCAGGCTCTTAACTGGGTCAGACACTTATCTGGTTTGGACACTAAGCTGAGTCAGACACTTAGCCAGGTCAGACACTTAGCCAGGCCGTAAACTTAGCCCTGTTGGACACTTACCTGGGTCGGACACTTAGTTGGGTTAGACACTCAGCCTGGTCAGGTACTAAGCCGGGTCTGACACTTAGCCGGGTCAACACTGATCCGGGTCGGACATTAAGCCGTGTCAGACATGTAGCCGGCTCAGACACTTAACCAGGTCCGTGGCTTAGCTAGATCTGGCACTTAGCCTGGTCAGACACTGAGTTGGGTCTGATACTTGGCCGGGCCGGAAACTTAGCCGTATTGCACACTTACTCGGATCCAACACTTAGCCAGGTCGGACGCATGACCGGTTCAGACACTCAGCCGGGTCTGACAGTTAGCCTAGTCGGACACTGAGCTGAGTCAGACACTTTCCTGGTTCGCACACTTAGCCGAGTTGGACACAAAGCCGTGTCAGACATGTAGACGGATCAGACACTTAGCTAGGTCAGACACTTTAACCGGGTCAGACACTTACCCAGGTCCAACACTGAGCCAGATCAGGCTCTTAACCGGGTCAGACATTTATCTGGCTTGGACACTAAGCCGAGTCAGACACATAGCTGGGTCAGACACTTGGCTGGGTCCGATGCTTAGCCGGGTCAGACACTTAGCCGGGTTAGAGAGGTAGCCGAGTCAGAAACGTAGGCGGGTATGACACTTATCCAGGTCAGACACTTAGGCGTGCCAGACAGTTATCCTGGTTGCACACATAGCCGGGTTGGACACTCACTCGGGTCCAACACTTAGCCGGGTCAGACACATAGCCGGGTTGGACACTTAGCCGTGTCAGACACTTAGCTGGGACTGACACTTAGCCGGGTCCAACACTTCACCGGTTCAGACATATATCCGGGTCGGACACGTATCCTGGTCAGACACTTAGCCGGATCTGACACTTAGCCGAGTCAGACACATAGCCGGGTCTGACACTTAGCCGAGTCAGACACTTAGCCGAGTCTGACACTTGGCCGGGCCGGAAACTTAGCCGTGTTACACACTAACTGGGATCCAACACTTAGCCGGGTCGGAAGCACAGCCAGGTCGGACACTTAGCCGGGTCAGACACTCAGCCGGGTCAGGTACTTAGCCGGATCTGACACTTAGCTGGGTCTGACACTCAGCCGGGTCTGACACTTAGCCGGGCCGGAAACTAGGCCGTGATACACACTTACTCGGGTCGGACACATATCTGGGTCAGACACACACTGTGTCTGACAGTTAGCCTAGTCAGACACTGAGGTGATTCAGACACTTAGCTGGGTTGGACACTTAGCCGAGTTCGACACAAAGCCATGTCAGACACTTAGCTAGGTCAAACACTTTAACAAGGGTCAGAAACTTAGCCGGGTCCAACACTTAGCCGGGTCAGACACTTATCCAGGTCGGCACTTGGCCGAGTCAGAAACTTAGCTGGGTCTGACACTCAGCCGGGCTGGAAACTTAGCCGTGTTCAACACTTACCCAGGTCCAACTCTTCGCCGGGTCAGACACTTAGCCAGGTCAGATACTCAGCCGGGTCAGACACTTACTCGGGTCAGACACTGAGCTGAGTCAGACACTTTACCGGAACAGACTCTTAGCTGGGTCTGGCAGTTAGCTGGGTCTGACACTGAGCTGGGTCAGGCACTTAGCTGGGTCAGACACTTAGCCGAGTTGGACACAAAGCCATGTCAGACACTTAACCGGATCAGACACTTAGCCAGCTCAGACACTTGGCCGGGCCGGAAACTTAGCCGTGTTACAGACTGACTCGGATCCAACACTTAGCCGGGTCGGACGCATAACCAGGTCAGGCAGTTAGCCGGATCTGACACTTAGCCGGGCCGGAAACTTAGCCAGGTCGGCACTTGGCCGAGTCAGACATTTAGGCGAGTCGGACACTTAGCCGGGTCAGACAGTTAGCCGGGTTCAATGCTTAGCCGGGTCTGACTCTTACCCATGTCAGACACTTAGCCAGGTCAGACACTTAGCCGGGTCGGACACTTATCCGGGTCTGACACTTAGCCAGTGCAGACACTCAGCCGGGTCAGAGAGGTAGCCGGGTCAAAAACGTAGGCGGGTATGATGCTTATCCGGGTCAGACACTTAGGCGTGTCAGACAGTTATCCCGGTCGCACATATAGATGGGTTGGACACTTACCCGGGTCCAACACTTAGGTGGGTCGGACACTTAGCCGGGTCGGACATTTTGCCGGTTCTGACACTTAGCCGTGTCAATCACTTAGCCAGAACTGACACTTAGCCGGGTCCAACACTTCACCGGTTCAGACATCTATCCGGGTCGGACACGTATCCTGGTCAGACACTTAGCCGGATCTGACACTTAGCCAAGTCAGACACTCAGCCGGGTCTGACACTTGGCTGGGCCGGAAACTTAGCCGTGTTACACACTAACTCGGATCCAACACTTAGCCGGGTTGGACGCATAGCCAGGTGAGACACTCAGCCGGGCAGGTACTTAGCCGGATCTGACACTTAGCTGGGTCTGACACATAGCTGGGCCGAAAACTTAGCCGTGATACACACTTACTCGGGTCGGACATATAGCCGGGTCAGACACTCAGCTAGGTCTGACAGTTAGCCTAGTCAGACACTGATGTGAGTCAGACGCTTAGCTGGGTCGGACACTTAGCCGAGTTGGACACAAAGCCATGTCAGACACTTAGACGGATCAGACACTTACCCAGTTCGGCGCTTGGCCGAGTCAGACACTTGGCTGGGTCTGACACTCAGCCGGGCTGGAATCTTAGCCAAGTTGGCCACAAAGCCATGTCAGACACTTAGCTAGGTCAGACACTTTAATAGGGTCAGACACTTAGCCGGGTCAACACTGATCCGGGTCGGACACTAAACTGAGTCAGACACTTAGAAGGGTTGACACTTAACCGGGTCGGACACTAAACCATGTCAGACACTTAACCACGCAAGAGGTTTAGCCGGATCAGGCTCTTAACTGGGTCAGACACTTATCTGGTTTGGACACTAAGCTGAGTCAGACACTTAGCCAGGTCAGACACTTAGCCAGGCCGTAAACTTAGCCCTGTTGGACACTTACCTGGGTCGGACACTTAGTTGGGTTAGACACTCAGCCTGGTCAGGTACTAAGCCGGGTCTGACACTTAGCCGGGTCAACACTGATCCGGGTCGGACATTAAGCCGTGTCAGACATGTAGCCGGCTCAGACACTTAACC